>NW_024467630.1:610-3896 GCF_000804445.1 Metarhizium album ARSEF 1941 | reverse complement strand
TTTGCCTGCACCAAAAAAAAAAAATTTTTTTTTTGTTTAATAAGTAAAAATATATATATATTTTTTTTTTTAGATGTAATAAGATTATCTATAATCAATATATAAGAGTAATATAGCTTACTCTTTAGAATAATGCTACGTTACTAGGTATTATATCAAAACTGTAAATAATACAAGGTACAATTACAATGAAAGCTATAACTACCGGTAATAATATAGTTCAAGAGAATAACATTAACTGATCAAAACGTATTCTAGGGAAAGAAGCTCTAACTCAGATGAAAACAAAAACCATAGTACATGATTTAATACCTAAAGTTAAACCAGAAATAAGTCCTTCTATCAATGGGCTAGAGAATATTTCAAGTTGGCTAACAATTGAGCCATCATAATCAATTTCTTGTAATAAATACAATAATAATGAAAAGTTGAATAAGTAACCTCCTAAGAATAATATAGTAGTAAGTATACAGATAAGTACAATACTACCGTATTCCGCTAAGAAGAAGAATACAAATACAACTGCAGCGTGCTCTGTCATAAACCCACTAACTAATTCAGATTCAGCCTCTGCTAAATCAAATGGAGCTCTGTTAGTTTCTGCTACAGAACCTATAAAGAATATAATAAACACGGGAAATAATGGCACTATAAATCATATAGATCTTTGAGCTTCTATGTTAACAGTTAAATTTAAACTACCTGTTAACAGTATAACAAGTAATATAGCTGAACTCAATATCAATTCGTAACTTATTAGTTGTGCTGTACTTCTAAGTGCAAAACATCGCATATTTATATACGATGTGGACCATGTCTTTATCTATTATTCCCTTGTTCATAATTATTTAATCAATTAAGTTAAAGATACTATTTATACACTATTCAAATTAATTATTACCTCTATCAGCATACATGTAACCTCCAAACAAGTCAATTAAAGGTTGTAATAACTAATTAGTTTAGCATTATACGACAGTAAGTATAATAACTTGCCCATTGAAAATATTTAATAGCTTTTTCGCATAACAATTACTTTTACCTTATAGTGTAAAAGAGTCTGCGTCAAATAATTATAACAAATAATAGATAACGAACGTATGGCCTCTGAGGTTTCTACTAACGAATTAAGCGCTTTGGTTACCTGCGAATTGTTCACATTTAAAAAGATTTTTTACTTTAAAGCCACATAATATTGCAAATAAGGAAATTGCATATAAAGTACATAATAAACAATGTTTAAATCTTTATGAATTTCTCGCATATAGTTCGTTGTATTTTTTCTTTATGCGAAAAAATAAGTAAATATTTACATATATACTGGGCCACTTTGACCCTAAAAAAGCATATTTAGAATTAGCAGATCACCCTGCTAATAGTATACCATAAGTAGCTAGTGAAGAAACAGCTAACATATATAATATACCTAGATCAAAATCTCATAGGGCTAATCCAGGACCATAAGGTATTACAGCATAACCTAATAATGAAAAAATAAGAGTTATTACAGGACCTAAGAAAAATAATACAAGGTTTGCCTGTGTAGGGGAAACGTACTCTTTTAATAAAAGCTTAAGAGCATCGGCAAATGCTTGTAATAATCCATAATATCCTACTACATTAGGACCTAATCTTCTTTGCATACTTGCCATAGTTTTTCTTTCAGCTACAGTTACAAAAGCAACAGTAAGTAAAACAGGTACAGTAACTAATAGAACTTCTATTATAGAAATAAATGTTGGTATATATAACATGTCTTTATTAATTTATTATAGTAAAATTAAAAAAAGATAAAATAAATTAATTTTTTTTTTCATTAAACCTTAATTAAGTTTTAAGAGAAAAATAAGTATATTAAGTATCATAAGATGTAATATTTATACTTTTTATTACTAATTATTATAAAGAGGCTTATTTTATTAATAGCGTGTTTGCGAGCACTTTGCGAGACTAAATTATATGCGGACAAAAGATTTGCACTTCTATCTATTGGACATGAGCCAATTATGTTGCTATTACACCAATCCGCATTTCTACATAACAATATATTTTGCTTTGCGAGCCAGAGGAGAAATTCGAATTCCCATTCTTAATGCATGAAATTAACGTTCTAACCAGTTGAACTACTCGGGCTTTTTATTAAAGGTAAACTTTTATATTGCGCTAAAAAAAAATACTTTAAGGGAGGATACCCAGATTTGAACTGAGAACCTACTGTGCCACATACAGACGCTCTACCTATTGAGCTATATCCACCTTTTCCACCTTTTACTGGGTGTATATCTACTATAAAAAAAATTATGGTAAATACCTTACTAAAGTATTGTGTATAAAAATGTAATATAATTATTATACATTTTTTTTTTATTTTTGTTTTATTGTTATAACAATAGCTCCTACCATAGCTAGTAATAATATTATAGATGTTATTAATAGTCATAAAGGGTAGCTAGTATATATTATATTACCAATACTTGTTATATGGGATGTTTCAGCCAATGCACCATCTCAAATGTGTGAACTAACAAATGATATATCATTGTTTGAACCTAAAACACTTATGTCTTTTATAGCCATAGGTGTGTAATAACTAGAATAAGACATATTGTTTACACTTCCTATGTTGGAATATGCATAAATATTAAACATTGAAATTAAATTAGTTGGTAACAATTTGTATAATGTAACATTAAAAAAAATACCGATCATTATGGCTAATGGAATACTGTTACTATTATCAGTAGTAAGTTCAGATATTCTAACATTAATTAACATTAATATGAATAAGAATAAAATAGATACTGCACCTACATATACTAATAAATAAGATAAACCTATAAAGTTTATTCCTAATAACATTAAATAACCTGCTATGCTTAAAAATAGTCCTATTAAAAATAAAACTGAAACTATAGGATTTTTGCTAACTATAACAAAAATTCCACACACAATTGAGGCGAGTGAAACAAAAGTTAATAAACCGTGACTTAAACCGTTAGTAAAGGTTTCATTTAAAAGATATAAATCTAACATAAAAATACATTATTAAACCTCAAGAAAAAAGCAATTTGCTAGATTATGTAATAAAAACCAATATACTATAGAGAATGTTTTTGTTTATTATATATGAAAAACCATAATTATCTTTTAGTAGAAGGCCTTTCTAATTCTAAACGTCTAAGTGTCCGTCTTTCCTCTTTTAGGTTTTTAAGGTTATCTTTATAACCTTATTCAAATTCAGCCTTCTTACTAATATATTCTTCGTGGCTCATAGAAGGTTTCTTTG
>NW_024467630.1:0-588 GCF_000804445.1 Metarhizium album ARSEF 1941 | reverse complement strand
AAGTAGTGCTTGATCAGATCAATATTCAGTATTATTCTTAATATCTTCAGTTGTATTTTCTCAATCCAACCTTTCTTGGGGAGTTGGACCATCTACGAGAAATAAACCCTTACCGATAGAAAAATACTTAGAGTAACTATAGAGTATAACATAGATATTACATAAGTTGTATACCTACCATATTCAATTACAAAAAATAAACATATCTTAGTGTAGTACGGAATTGTTTTTTTTGTTTTTTACATTTTTTTATCAAAACTATTTACACTGTGTATATCAACTAAAGTATTTTCAATTAGACTAACTAAAGGAACAATTATTAAGAAGTGTGAAAAATATAAAACAGTACTTATTTGACCAAACTCTATGAATGGTGTTTCAACGTGTTTAGCTCCAATTTGCATTAAAATTAAAAAGTTAGCTACAAATATAAAGAAAGCTATTTTACTTAAAGGTCTAAATTGTAAACCTCTAGTTCTTCCTAAATCTGTAAATGGCATAACTAATAATATTAATATAGCAGCAAACATAGCTATAACTCCAAGTAATTTATTAGGTATAGATCTTAATATAGCATAGAATGGTAAT
>NW_024467629.1:0-36849 GCF_000804445.1 Metarhizium album ARSEF 1941 | reverse complement strand
GCCCGTGTAGCCAAAGTGTCATGCCCGTGTAGCAATTCCCCTCCTAAGCCCCATGTAGTACTATCGTGAAAAGCCGAGAGGCAAGGCTGATAAGTCGACTAGGGCCGTCCAAACAGTAAAAATGCCCCTCGGATACTTTGCTCTAGACCTTGGATCGTATAATAAAACTTCACATCCGTACCTTTGTCCCCCCTCACTTGCTCGGCCAAAGCCACAGGCTCTACTGCAAACGACGATGCGCATCGCCTTTGTCACGAACCCCGCGTCAGGCGAGGTGAACATCCAACTGGCTACGGCTCAGGAACTGGTCTTGCAGGGACACGAAGTGACGTTTCTGTCGGGAGGCTCATGCAGCCGCAAAATTGACTGGCTTCGATCCGTGCTGGCTCCTCAGCTGCGGCACAATGTTCACTTTATCAACCTGGGTTCTGGGCAAGCCGTGGATGATTTGTAAGTCCCGATTCTTCCTTGGGCCCCGTTGCATCCCATGCCGTCGACGTTGGCCAGGGGCTCACCGGAAGTCATGTACAGCGCAGAGCTTTGCCACAATCGCATATCTTCGATGCGTAAGCCGCCAGGCGACCCGACTAGTTTGCGGACCTGCATGGAGGGAGCACTCGACGAGGTAGAGAAGCACGCCGCCATGGCCGTCGAGGTGTGCGACTACTTGAACGAGCTCGATCCAGACATGGGTAGGTGCACCCGAGTCCCTTTGACCTGTTCCCTCGGTCATGGAAAGGCGAGGCGGAGCTGATCGGTGCCGGTGTGTAGTTTGTGTCGATGCCCTGTCATCCACGCTCATCACGGGCATTCGCTTAACCGGGCGGAAATTCATTCTCATGATACCGTGTTCGCCTGGAATGACGGCCCTGTCCGGGGCCTTGTCGCCGCACCCCGTGGCTGCAAACAGAGACGGTTCATGGAAGACGTTCTTGGAAAGTGAGTCCCGACTCCCCTGCACCAACGGGCCAAGACCAAACCGAGCCACGACGGGCTGACACAAGTCTCGGACAGACCTTTATCTGCGTACTCATGAATTCATCTACAGCCGCACAAACAAGGCTCGCATTGCCAAGCGGCGAATCCTCCTCAGGCGCTTCGGCTTGAGGTCGTACGGCACATCCGGCGACACATGGCTGCTCCCGCCGCACTGGGAAGACGACAACTGCGTGGCGGGCATTCACTTCAACACGCCCGGGCTGCTGGACTGCCCCAAGCAGCCGTCGAAGCTGGTTTTTGTGGGAGCGGGCGTGGCCTCGAACCGCGCCGACGTCACCAAGGCCGCGTCTTGCCCGGAAATGGAGTGGATGGACGAGGCGCTGGCTCTGGGCAAGGACGTCATCTACATGAACATGGGATCTATGTTTATCTGGCAGAAGAAGGAGTTTTGGGCCTGCATCGGGGCGTTTGAGGCCATCTACAGGAAGAGGCAGGGCCGCATACGGTTCCTGTTCAAGATGAACGCGCCGCCGCCGGCAGTCAAGGAGGCCAACCCCCATCTGTTTTCCGTCACGAGCGGCGAGCTGCCGCCGTACGTGCGGCTGACGAGCTGGATTGAGGACCAGCACGCCGTCTACTCCCACCGTGCGCTGAAGCTGTTTGTGCACCACGGCGGCGGCAATTCCTTCAACGAGGCCGTCTACTTTGGCGTTCCGCAGCTGATACTCAGCCAGTGGCTGGACACGCACGAGTATGCCATGTGCGCGGAAAAGTTTGGCATCGGCTTGCGCAGCGCCCGTCCTCCGCTCATCCAGCAAGACGAGATGGAGGCCAGGGTGTTGGCCATCCTGGGTCCGCAGTGGCCAAACTTCAAAGTCAACTGTCAGGCCTGGGCGATGCGAAGCCAAATCGGCGGCGGCACCGTGTCGGCGGCCAAGATCATCCTCGGACACGCAGAGTCGGCCGTCCTGTCGGATTCATCGACGGTGTCGTTGCCTCTGACGCCCAAGGCGGAGCCGTGCGACGTCAAGACCATGGACGAGGAAGTTGATTTCGAGGGGAACCTTCTCGAGCAGCCAAAATGGGCCGCGGTAGGTTGTTGAGTCTTGGGAGCGCATCGCATCGTCAAGGAAAATGTTGGAACATGGCATGGAAGATGGCTGCACGAGCCTTGCATGGGTGCTACTGGCATCACGGCGTCCAACTGCTACATTGTCTGCTTTACCCTGTGTGGGTTTTGAATTTCGGCTACTTGGAGGCATTATGTATTGAAGCATGAGTTGAAAAAAAAAAAAAAACAGACATTGACCTTTGACTGCAGCTTGCTCGTCGAGTCAGACCCTGGCCGAGACGACGTCGTGTTTGGTGCACGACAGTGACATGATGCGGAACAGGTCGGTGACGGCCGACGCCAGCTGCGCAACCTCATCGGGGTCGAAGAAGCGCTCGTCAAAGAGCAGGTTGCACCTCAGCTTATCGCGGAAGCTGTACAGGGCGAAGCACACGTTGGGATCCGTGTTGCGGCCACCGGTTCTAAAATCCGTCATTCGCACCTCGTCCCTGGCAGCGGCGCCGACGGCGGGCAGGCAGCCGTCAAAGCGCCCCTGGGACGTGAGGGTCGGACGACCGACGGGTGGGAGGGTGGGGAGGGCCAGCCTGTAGGAGTCGGCCACGGCGTCGGCCATGGCCGGAGCCAGTTGATCGTAGACGGCGATGATGTGGGGCGACGCGAGATCCTCCCTCTGGGCGCTGTCGATGGCGCTAGCCAGCCGGGCGAGGGCCCCCGCGGGCTCGTCAGCGGCAGGCCCGACGCGGAGCGCTGTAGCGTCAAGCCACAGGCCGCCGGGCACAATGGTCATGGTGACTGGCTGCAGGCCGCTCCGACGGCGCGCGTCGAGCCAGCGCTCGGCGTTTGCGCTGAACAGCAGGTGCGCGCCCTGCTCTCGGCCCGTGCCGTACCGCCGCGCCATGGCCAGCGTGATGCAGGCGAAGAAGGCCGCCGTGATGCTGACGCCCATGCGCCTCGAGGCCTGCAAGGCCGCGCGGCTGAGCGAGGGCTCAAAGGTGACGAGCCGGTTGTGGACGCGGCTCCTGCGGCTGGCCGCGTCGGGGTGCAGGGGGATGCCAACCGAGGGGCGCGCCCAACGCTGCTGGGCGCCTTCAAAGACGGCCATGGCGTGCTGGAGCTCCTCGGCCGTGGGCGCGGGCACCAGCTGGCCGTAGGCCTGGCTGAGACTCTGCGGCAGCTTGGGCAGCGTCGCGGCCACGGCTTCCGCCTCGAAGCTGGCCGCGATGCCACGCTCGCACGGGGGGTGCGCCAGCAGCGCGAGGAAGTCGGCAATGATGGCGTAGCCCTCGTGGTTGATGAGGACGTGCGACATGTTGAGCACGCATCCTGCCCGGCCCCGCGACGGATCCGTCAGCACGAGCGTCATCGACGTCGCCGACAGCGGCCGCCGCGCGCGATCGAGGGCGACGGCCTCGACGCTGGCGTCGGCGGCCACGGTGCAGGTCCGCGTCGCCCAGCGCTCAGCGTCACATGCCTCGACGATGGGCTCGAACACGGCCTGGCCGAGCCCGACTTGGATGCCAACCACGGGACGGCGTTTGCGCGTCTGCCACCAGGCGGCTCGGCATCGGTTTCTGAGCTGCGTGCCCGTCAACGACGTTTGCAGAGACGCCGAGAGGGTCAACTCGAACTGCTCGCCATGGTCTTGTCAGTCAACGGGACACCACGCCAGAGTCGACTCTCTGCTTTGACACCCCGTCGGCGCCCTTGGTCACCGCCGCGTTGCGACTCACATTGCCGTCGTTGAAGCGCTCCGAGTAGTTGACCAGGAGCTCGGAGCCGCGGAGCCGCCGCGCCAGAGAACCTGAGCCCGTGGGCTGCCACTCTCGGACGGGCGACCTTGTCTGCGATGGTGGTTGGCCCATGGCACTCGGCCGCTGCTGAGAATAAGACTGCAGCATCTTGGGCAGGAGAGGCCAAGGATGCGAGTCACGTTGTAAATTCATACTTTATATTTCATCTCGCAGCACGCACCCGAGACAAATCATGCTCGCATCCAGGCCAGCCAGAGCTCGCGACTTGCCGACACTGAAGCGACACGATGCTCCTATGCAAACTCTAAATGAGAAAACCCAAAAACGCACAGGCACCGCACCGACTTGCTGTGGGTGAAGCTATCAACCAGGCCGCGACGTCGGGCTGGCTGTGTCGTCGGCGTACGGGCTACGGAGTGCTCCGTATCAAGTGTCGACTGGACTAGCGCCAACGGGTCGCGATGAGAAAACGGCGCCGTCGTTCGGCGGCACGCGGTCGGGGCCGGGGTAGCGAGAAACTTGCTCCCGAGTCCGTCCTGGGACCTGCCCAGCCCAACAACCTTGGGCCGAGGCCAGTGGCACGTCGCCATTTGCATCCAATGTCCCCGGCCCCGTCCGTCTCGGACTGCCATTCTCACTCTGACTGTGACCGACTACAAGACGCATCCGTCTTGGCTGTGCCGGCTCCAATCCTGACTCGATGCTGTCCTCTTGCCCGGGCGAGCGCCATCTGCTTGGTAGCGCTCCTGGTTCCCTTTCGTTGCTAGCTAGAGTCACTCCCCTGCCCCTTTTTGTAGTGTGTTCCTGCGTTTTTGGTCGGGACTACTACGTCCTTCTAAGCCGAGGAGCATTCAAGTCATGCCGTCAGGGCATTCAAATGTCACCCTTGCTCTTGAGCTCGTCATCCAGCTGCTACTCCCCTCTGCCCTCTTCGCCCCTTCTGTCCCCAAAATCACCTCCATTCGGCGGCCCTAACCCTCACCGATGGCCGCATCATCGGGCTGGCTCCCGCTGTCCGATGCCTCCTGGACAAGAGAGTGTATTGGCGGCGAGCAGAGTGCCTCGTACAACCAAAATGTCGGTGATGGCCATACCGAGCTCACCATCGAGGTCCCCTTCTCCAGTAGCTTCTCTACCAGCGAGCTTATCCAGAGAGTCCGCAATGCCTGGCTTGTCTGCCACTCGACGCATCCCCACATCGCAGGGCAGCTCTCGACGGGCACCGAAATCCCGCAGATGATGAAGTACGAGGCGCTGCGATCTGAGCAGGATGCCCACGCCTGGTTGCGAGAGACACTCCACGTAGTCACGGGTCAGACGGCCCATGACGTTGCTCGCTCGACCTACAGCCGCCGTCTGCAAACCAAGGGCAAGCGAAGCATGCTGTACCTGGTGACGGCGCCATGGGCAGACCCAGAAGATGCGAATCGACACTGCCTCGTCTGGAACCTTAGCCATGTGCTCGCCGACGCCTCTAGTATCCCGCAGCTCTTCAACCAACTATTGTCGCACGTGATGCGGGTTCCCGGCGACGTCGATGCGACCGTTGGCGAGATCAACTATTCCAGAGTCCTGGAACGCCTGCCCATTAGCCCAGTCACGGCATACGAGGCCCAGTACAGGCCGACTCCCGAGGAAAAGGAAAGGGCAATACAGGAAGCCGTTGCTCAAGCTGAGCTCTACGCTGCAAAGGTATAGCATCACGCCTCTCCAGTTTCGCCCCTGACGATTTTCACCGTGTCCATCCTTCTCAACATTTTGCAACGCAGCTGCCGCAATCGGTTGCCATGTATCCCGAGGCCAACACTACTTCGCGTCCGCATGAAACGCACTGCATCCGGCTGCAATATAGCCTGGACGAGTCCAGGGCACTGCTCTCGGAGCTGCGTCGCGAATCCCTCAGCATCACGTACGCCGCGTCGGCCGCAACCCTGTTGGCCGTCAAGCAAATCTATGAAAAGGGCCACGAGAGCGGCGGCTTGATCGGCATGACGCGCAGCGCGCAGCGATGGGTCGACACGAGTCGCTCCATCCCGAGCGCCGCCGACGTTGTTTTCCTCTGGATTCCGTTTGAGCAGCACTGGTTCGGCGGCTCTACGCGCCACACGATTCTGTCTCTCGGCCGAGCCATACGAGCGCGGCTGGCGCCGCATCTCACGTCGCCGCATTACCTGTCCGCCGCCTCCTTCACGTCGCGACGAGCCGTGGCGGCTCTTGCGGCTGCCGCGGCCCAGGCGGATGCGCAGGCGGCGCCCTGCCCTCCGGGATTCTCGCCCCAGGGCGCCCTTGGGCTGAGGCAGGAATACCGCTCCAGTGACGGCGACGCTTGGATCCGGGCACACGATTTCGTGCACACTGGTCGACAGGTCAACGACTCTCCCTGGGTGGGAATGTTCTCCCTCTGGGATCGGGTGACGCTCTCCATGGGATTCGACAGCAAATACCACGACGCACGGGGAATGGAGGCGTTCATGGCCGCAGTCAAATCCAACCTGGGTTCCATCGTTGAGCAACCCACGGCCAACTTGTAGCCGTACATAGCGTGTTTGGTTTCTTGCTCCAAATTTACGTCAAGACGCAGTCCAACATGTATCAATAACGCACATACACTTGCAAGGGCTAGTTCGTAATGCAAACAGAATTTCTCCGAGTAAATCCAGCCCTTGCGCGTCCCGCTGCTTAGAGCTTGCTTGCCGGCCGGTGTCGCAGTCGGCGATATCTTCCCAACCCTTGGGGGTGCGTCCACTCACCTTGGCCCGTAATGCCGATGATCCAAACACCACCGTCGGCTTCCCCCAAGCAGATCCAGCAGTTTCGTTGTGTACTGCCGCTAATCATGTAGCCGTCGATGGCGCACACCGTCACGGGCCCACGGTTGTCGTCGCCACCGCCGTCGATGCGAGCGGGAGTAAAATCCACGTCTGGCAACTTCCCCAGGCGCCAGTCGGTCAGGCCGGACCAATGATGATGGGGCGGACACCAAAACACAAACCTGCCCGACGGCTTCTTCCAGAGATTGTGGTGAAGCTGAAACGCCATCCACTTCTTTGCGTTCTCGCGCGACGAGTTTTCCTTGACGGCCTCGCGGACGTACAGGGCCAGCTCCCCGAGCGGCATCTTCATGATGTCTCCGGCCCTGAGACTTCCCAGGCCGACGCACATGGCCGCGCCGTACCACTCGTGGCTCGGGAAATCGGACGATCTCGCCCTCAGCGGAGCGGGCGGCTTTGCACGAGCGTTGGCAATGGTGGCTGGCGAGCACCAATGGTCGGGCGCCAGGTGCGCGTGGTTATTCTTGAGGAGCCAGGCGTACAAGACGTCGGATCGGCTTACACGGAGGGGCGTCTCCTGCTCTGCGCGCCCACGCCGGCGTCGCTTTGCCTGCACCGTCACCAGGTCGTGCTTGGCTCTGTCCTCCAAGGCTCGCAGGTGTGATTCCGGGATGAAGATGTGCTTTGACGAGATGGTTCTCTCCGGTCGCGAAACGTAGACATCCCAGAGGAAGCGGCGCAGGAAACGAGCCTTGTCCATCCAGCCGTACACCCGCCACCCCGGGGGCGGAACGGGCTCTGTACCACCTTGGCTGCCGAGCTCACCACCCGGTCCGTAGGCACGGAACGGATCGACACCCAGCTGCTCAAAGGGGGCCGGAGACGCGCCGTGCAGGGCGCTTTCCCATCCCTGGAACATGGCCTTGAAGCTGAACAAGTCCCCGAAGATGTGCGACATGGAGCACGTAATGACAGTCGCGTCTCTGAAGCGAGTGACCTGCGTCGTGACAATGGGCCGGTTCGAATCCAGGAGTTCCTGGATGGACGCTATCCCGTTGAAGCCCGTGCAGCGCGCCTTGTCCTCGGGTGCCGCGCCGTCTGCAACAAAAATGCCGTCTGTCGACCGCGTCGGCGCCCTCGCTCCCGTTCCAAAAGCAGGGCAGTAATCGTTGATGGATCGATGAGACTCGTCCATGCAGAAAAAGTCCTTGTGCTGGTCCGGGACGGTGAACTGGTCGTCGATGTACCTCTCCAACGTTGCTGGTGTCGGTATGTGATACGCGAGGGCGGACGGAGACGATTTAGAGCGCCGCACCAGAGCGCCGATGACTGGTCGGGCCCGGATCATGTCGAACCACGACGACCGCAGCTTCTCAAACGATAGCTGGGCATCGAATATCATGCTCACCCTCAGCTATTCGATCCAGTCAGGACAAACATCAAGGCCTGACAGGTCGCGAAGCACTTACGTAAAGATTGACACTGCCCAGAGACGGACATGTCAGTAATGCGGCCACCTGCACATGTAGCCCATCTCTCTCTGGCAGTTGGACTCACTTTCCAAGTGTCGCATCTAGCAACGTGAGAGGCACAATGGTGTATTCGTCCTCACGAGCATTCGATGGCGACATGTTGGCTAGCTGGAATCGGCTCGACGTCGTAGTATGTTTGTGTTCAATCAATTGATACCGTATGGAAAGCCAAGCAGCCTGGACAATGCAGCGAAAGAAAGCAGTTCCCGTGGCAGGACTAGGCTCTATGTATGCTCGATATGACAGCTCAAATAACAAGTAGCACAAACCATTTTTTTTCGAGTCCGACTGCCCTGCGTTCCTAAGGCTGGCCGCTATGGCCCGCCTTTGGACGGCGTCGTCCTGTAACAGTGACGCAAGAGTCTTGTCGCGCCACCCAGTCCAGTTCTTTTGCTTCCTATCTGGACCCTAGGGTACGTTTTTTTTCCGTCTCTCCATTTCATCCCAAGGTTAGACGCCAATTCTTGCCTCAAATCAGCATTCAGCCAATGATGACGAATTAAGATCAGGGACTAGCCGCCAACGCCGAACCTTAAAAAAGAGGGGGTGGTGCGGCTGTCGATGTATCCGGAGGTCGTGTCATGGAACGTCTGAGCGTTTCACGGTGCAGGCGACCCAGGGCGACCTGCCTGCCGCACGCTGGTTGCTCGGGAGAGGAGAGAGGGCAGGCAGGCTTTATCTATCAACGTGAGCATTGGTGTGATGTGGAAATCCATAAATAGAAGATCTGGAGGTCAATAGAGTCGGAGAGTCGCCATGGAAAGGGGTGCACCAAAGCTTGGCGAGAAGATAACAGCGGTGCCGCAGCACCACGTGACCATGTTCATGTTTGCCCCTCGGTGAATATCAGCATATTTTGAAATTTGAATATCCCAGTGCATTTCCAAACGTGGCAAATACACGACGACGTACTCCGTATTTTGCGCTGAATCTCATCCAGCTTTGAAAGACGTCGAGCTTCATTTTCCTTTACCCTCAAGCGCTGTTTCGTCCTCCTCCCCTCGTAGTCCTGACTCCTGAGTCCTGACTCCTTGACTATCTAGGTACCCAGAGACAATGTGCCTGGGTAGCTATTATTAAACAGGCGCGTAGGCTTTGATTGACATGTAGTTACTCCGTACTTTTCGTGGCAACAAAAATGAAGCGATTGATTACGGAAAGAATGCTGACACCGGCAGCGGCGGAAGCATAGTATGACAGGCGGGCTGGGGTGACATGAGTTGATCAGCCGGCTCCTTTCCATCTTGGGAACTCCCGTGTGTGGGTGAGTGCAATCCTGCGTGCTCGGAGTTGGGGATATTACTTTCTTGGAATCCTTCCCGCCGCCGCCGCCGCCAAATTGCGCCTGGAGCATGGTTTTACCTGAGACGTCCTCGTAGCCGACGGGCGCGGCCGCTGCCGCCCTCATCTCCGGACAATATCTAGTGCACATCTTCCTCCATCTCCGTTTCTCGTCCGGTTTGCTCCACCCCAAGCTTCTCTTCTGTCCCCGCGCTTTGTGAAGTCGAGCAGTATACCCCTTCACCATGGTTTCTATCGGCGTCATCACGAACAGTGCCTATTTGGGCGTCGGAATCTTCATGATCATTCTGACTGCGACTCTCATTGTTGCGCGCAGTTATGTATCTATCCGACAATACAAGGGACTCTTGGTGGACGACTGTGAATACTACATTTCATCTTTGCTTCTCCCGCGCACCGCCGATGGCTAACGAAACGCCTTCTAGGGCTCTCCTTTTTAGGCTTCGCTATGCTCGTTGCCCTTTTCGTCTTCAATGATTTCCAGTACAAAATTAAGTACACCAAGATTTCTCCGTGGCCCTTGGCCCTGCTAATATCGCCGTGGCAATGTAGGGTTCTTCATGCCAGCAGATTTGGCTTATATGATAAAAGTGTGCTTCCCCCTCTTTCTTTGTTCCGCCACAAAAGGTGAAGCTAACCTCGCGGCTCTTGTAGGCCGGCCTTGCGGTCCCGATCGTTGCTGCTTTCTCGTTGTGGGTTTCGAAAGCGCCCGTTCTCTTAGTCTATATACGACTCTTCGGTGTCAAAACACCGATGCGCTATGCGTGTATCACCGTCCTCGTGGTCTCGGCCGCCGGATTCATAGCATCGTTTATCCCTCCACTTGTTGAGTGTCGCCCATCCGACACGCCCTACCTTCTTTATAAATGGAAACGCTGCGGCAAAGCCAACATCAACGCCGGCGTCATCGCGGGCAGCGTTTCTGTCGCAGCCGACCTGTGTATCCTTGTCCTTCCCTTGCGCCCGATATTATCACTCAATCTCTCCAAGCGCAGAAAGTTTGGACTTGGCATTGTCTTTTGTTCAGGAATTTTGTACGTGTTCCCTTGCTCGCTTGACACGCCTTGATACACGTTTCAGAGCCACGGCTGACGCCAGCCTGATGGAATGAGCCAAAGTGGTGTTCTAGCGTCTGTCTTGTCCCTGGTGTACAAGGTCCATTTGTTCCGCGGAGCGCGCGGCGATTTCGGCAGTCTGCTCACAGCCATGTTGCTGCAGTGAGTCTTCTTCCCACCCCCGCCTGTGCTTGCGCATATTACTCAGTATCGGATGATAGGTTTGTCGAATGCGCGATTGCGCTCATGGTCGGTTGCGTCCCAGCGACAAGGGGATTCTGGAAGGGCTACATCGAACCATCGAGGATGTACAGCTCCATCGGGTCCTTCCGAACCAGGCTTGTTGGCAATTTCTCAACGCGAAATTCCACCCGTAGTAACAAGTCGTCTGGATCTGCATATCAAGATTACGAGTTGGAAAGATTCGGCTCCACGGCGGCTGTCCACTTCCGGGGTGCTCATGATCCGTACTCCACGATGGAATCGGGAGCAGCAAGCAAACGCGACATGCCGAATTGAGCTTGCAGGCTCTGAACCGAGCTTGAGCTGTATTTCTAGCCCCAGCCCCGACCAGAAACCAAAAGCATGCAAGTGTCTACAACGGACTGGCGTGTTGTAGGGAACATGGCTGCTGTGAGCGTGTATGCACATGTAAAGTTTGATGGCTTTTTGTTGAGGGTTATTTCAGCAAATGGGCCTCGCATGTATTTATATGCAGGAAATTGGCATCAATTTTGGCTCAAACTGAACAAAACCACTGGGATCCCTTTGTCTTGGTATCCTTGCGTGATCGCCTAGCCGAGAATTGGCTAGCTTAGCTGCCCAACTCGTCAAACTTTCCGCAACAGTCTGAATCATTTCCCTTTCGATTGAAATCTGCCAGGGTATTTAACTACGGCACCGCCGGGAAAACCGACTTCACGAGCGAGTAGAGAATTTCCCCAGCAGCGCGGGGATGGGCACTGTAGTCTGTTGTGCAACCCACAAGCTGAACGAACCTGTAAAAAGGCTAGTAGTCAGCGACTTTGGTTATCAAGAGTCCTTGGATCAATCTGATGACTTGAAGCGCCCATGGCCATGGCCCCGGATGGGTTTATATATCCAAAGAAGCAGCCTGTGACAAGGACAGTAATAACAGGTTTTGGAATAGGGTCATTTCATATTCAATCGAATAATCAGCTCTCGGGCGTTGAATATTCTTGGTTTACCCTGAGGAACTCTGGTGCCAAGGCCTCTCTATATATACATCAGCGGTGTACCCCGACATGCTGGGGTATCTACGATGCCTCACACACTGCCTTTTTGTGGGCGCGCGAGCTCAGGCCGCTACAGGGCCTCTTGTTGGCCGACTTAGGTGGCTGACATGGTCCAACCGTGTGACAGGCAGGGCGTCGTGACCTCTTTTGTGTGACCGCCTATGGCCAAGGACCGGACCTTTGTTGTGGCCTACTAACCATGGAACAAAACACGCAGATGGTCAGATTAGACTGCGTAGTCCTGCCCCCAACCTGACGGCAAAGTGCTACTTCAGAGATTTATGGCCCCGGAGCTATTCCTAATCTACTGGTGACGGCGATGAAGGAAGGAATGCTGGCTCGGAGGTCTCGCGGATTTAAGGGAAAAAACCATGACCAAGCTGATCGAGTGACGCATCTAGCTGCAGTCAGCAAGCCGTCCGGTCATCTGAGGCAGCCTATCAGAGTCTGACACGACGGTCAAATGTCACCTTCTGTCCACTGACTTGCATTTGCTTGGAAACGGACACGTAAAACGTCGCGCCATCAGCCTCATTATGCGGGCGGTTCAAAACAGACACATGTCCCATCCGGACCCCGTTCTGTATATTACGGTCCCGACTCCCGACTTCCAGGAGTCAACTCGGGGCTGGAGCACTAGTCCACATTGGACAACGAGGGCAGGGTCGCGTCAAGACGATTCGGGACTCTGGAGCATCACTCCGTACTAAGTAGTGCTTGCCGACCAAGAATGATAATCCTTGCGGTGGGTACTCTGTAAGGTTGCGGTACGTAAGCAGGGCCGGGATGGATCCGGTGAAAGATATGCAGAGCGTAGCAATGCAGAACGACATAGATATGAGGGCTAATAACCTCGATCGAGGCAGCAGTTGTGATTCTTGCACTGGGTGCATGTGTTTCAAGCCCAGCGCCGTATCACGAGCGACAATTGATCGCGTGTCATCTGCTTGCCGCCGAAAACGACCTCTTGGACAGCCAGCCCAGCAATCGCGCCCTCATGTTCAGCACGTTTCGGCAGCTTCAATCAGGTCCAGGCCAGGGCCAGGTTGTTCTCCAGTCCACCGCCTCCCCGTTCAACAGACCAATCAATGCCATCTCTCGGCTTGCCTGCGTCTACTGCAGGTCGAAAAAGGTTGGCACCACTGGCACCGAGGTTGAGGCGGCGACATGCGTAAGAAGAACTGTTTTAACCAGAAGCCATAGGTCAAATGCACCGGGGAAAAACAAGGATGCAGGCGATGTTTGAATAAGCAGATAGTCTGCTCATACACTAGCCATGACCGTTCAAGGACAGTCGCGACGCCACGGCGACTTCCACGTCCTCCCAAGGGGGCCGAAGATGCTGGCGACGGAGGCCTGCGCTCGAAAGATGTCACCGCCTCTCCGCAGAGCGGGTCCGAAAAGTCCTTGAATATCGAGGCCGGTCTGGGCCGGGATGCCATCATGGCTGACTCGAGCCTGCTGGATATAGATTTCGGTCTAGGCCAGCCGGACATTGCATATGATGCGCACTCAGCGTATGACGGCTCCGGCGGCCTATTCTTCGACGATATCCAGGCAAGTGACACAAGTCCTTCTTCTACCGGTGCTTCCATGGCCGCCGACCAGAACCCAGCATCGGGCCGAGCTCATGCGCCCGACAGCGACGACAAGGCGGTCCCTGCGAGCCCCATCTCGAGGCGGAGCCAGGACGTACAGGACCGCACCAGCTGTCTCTGCTCGGAGATGCTTGAGGTCTATGAAACTGTCGAGGTGGGCTTGGTATGGGCGCAACGTACCAGCAGCGTCGTCAACCCTTCTGGGCCCCTAATGGGCCCGACTTCGCCCCCCTTGCTGACAACTAGTGACGAGTTCATGTGCCAGCAGGAAGTGCTGAGAAGTTGCGAGACGTGGCTTGATCGGGATGCATCCCACATCCGGTCCCAGCACGCCGTGTTGATAATATCCCTATTAGACAGATTACTTGCGAATATCATGTCCATGGCCGAGACGTCTGGGAACGGTAAAAGCAAACGTGATGAGTCTGATGATGATGCGGCATTGGCCTCTCCTGTGTCACCTGGCAGGCCTCATCATCTGCCAATTTTCGCTTCTGGGGCGGACCGCGGTCTCCCGGTTGACCAGTGGAAAATGAACGAGGAGGAGAAGGTGCACGTTTTGAAAAGCCTGTTGAACTTCCGAGCTTTGCGGCTCAAGGCGCTGCTGGAGAGGCTGAGTGTCATGGCAGCGTCAAATAGATGGCAGATGCAGACAATTATGGTACAACATCTCTTAGACCGGCTTCCCAAGAACTGTGTCATCGCATGAGGATGATGCTGGGGCTGTTCATGATGCTGCCCAACGGAGGGGAACAAAACCTCTCGGACATTCCCATGTGTATAGCTATGCTCGTGTCTGTCATGAACCGTGACCAGACGTCCCGTACTTCTCTATTTTAAGTTTTTGAGGATAGATAGGCCGCTTTTCTCTTCAAATCAACAGATTTTCACAAAATACCTCATTGCTACGACTTCCGCGTCCCTCCGCCATTGACCATGCGACTAGCAATGTCCTTGACCACGTAGATTTGGCCGTAAAGATCCGTCACGTCACAAAACATCGACCACACTTCCAACTGACGGCTCCTTCCCACATGCCGCATCTCGGTCCCGAGACGACTCATGGCATCTTCAAACCAGTCTCGCTCGTACTGTGCGAGCTCATATAGCGTCTTCTTCCTGGACTCCAAGTCCGCCCCAGAGTCGTTGGCAAATTCGGGAAAGTCAACCGAGTTCAGGTTACACTCGGCCTCATCGCGAGCAACAGATCCGTAGTCATTGTACATGCGGCACATGGTAGCAAGATGTTGGCATGCCGCCGTCGCCAGGTACTTGGCACGCGTTGACGGGAAGCTCTCGACACCACCGAGCTGCGCGCTCAGCAAACAGCCAGCAAAGGCAAACGAGTACGGGCAGGCGGTGTGGTCGCTCGAGACGGTGTGAACCCAGCGGAAATAGCTGTCGCTGCCCAACGTCCGTGTGAAGCCGGCCGTCCCCATTCTTGGCTGCCATGACGAGCCCCGAGCCTGGATGAGACTGGCGTTGTCTTCTGACTGAGTGACGTGGGCGTGCAGGTAGACGCGAAGCTCCCGGAGCGTCGAATTGCGATCGCAAGGGCTGGCTGATTGGACAAGAGGGTGTTGTGCAATATGTGACACAAAACGTGTCAAGGTTTGACGCACTTGATCCTTGTTGTCTTTGCATTCGAGCCTGGAACTAGTGGTGGTATGATCAAACTCATTCGAAGTAATGTATGCTACGCCACGCCTGCTGGTTTTCGGAGGCTCTCTTGTCCCATCGGAAGTCGTCTTTCGCTTGTTGGACATCCTGGCAGGCTTGTCGCCACCTACTGCCATGAAGACGTCGTCGATTAACTGGCGAAGGGCGCCGGTGTCCCCATGGAACGACCGTCCCGCCACGGCCTCCATAAACTCATCGGCTTGGAAGTCAAGAAAAGAAATGACCATCATTTCGTAAATAAAACGCGTTGACGCAAATATCCCAGTCCGATTATTACAGCTCGTCCAGGTCAGAGGGATTATATCAAAATATTTGTCCGGCGCCATGTTCGTTCTGGGGAAAACGTCCAGACGTCGACGCCTCAGTAGGGGTTGGAACAGCGAAGCCTCTAACGCTGATACTTCAATCTTCCACTCTGGTGTGCGGGCGAAGAGCGGCGTTCTCTTGAGTAGCTTCACGTACTTTCCGCCGCCTTCGAGGCTGGGCATGGAATGATGGTTAGATTCCAACCCTATCATGCCTACCGGAAGCGAGGCTGCCTTGAGTGCCGCGAGCCTGTAGCCCTGCGTGATGAGGGGAGAGCCGAAGCTGACCTTCTCAATCCATACCCGATTTGCTTCTGACTCGAGCTCCGAGTTTGGTGTTGTATTAAGAAGGCTTGCTTGATCTTTTATATACTCATCGATCCGAGGTCTAATAGTGTCGAAAAAGGAGAGTCTACGTGCCTCACAGAGAATGAGAACACGGTAGGCCGCTTGCTCGACCGAAGTGGAGTCGGAATCGCACAGCAACGCCCTTAGACAGGCTTGGAACAGAGTGATGTGAACTCTCGACTGCACATCTCGTCTCAACGGCTTCAGATTACCTCGCTGAAGCTGTACAAGAAGATCCACAAATGCCTGAACCACGAGCAGTGATGGATACAAACAGCTCAAATTCTATAGTGCTAGACTCTTAGCAACAGACTGGTCGCAAAAGTGACGGTTATCGGTGCAGCAAGAAACCTTACCCACTTGTCCTTTATGCCTTTATCGCTCTCCCACCAGCGATCACATAAAAAGTTGACAACCTTGAAGATTTGAGACGAGTACTGTGAAACATCTGGCTGCTCAAGAAGTGCTGAGAGAACATTACAGTTTGCGGTAAAGCTTGGATCTCTTTCCGACAAGTATGTGCGGAAATGTGTGTCTGCTTCGAAGGTGCCAATCATCGCATCCGGGCATGCCTCTTGTTCTCTTCCCAGCCTGCTCAGACAGGTGATGTACTTGGCCGTGTCATCAACATCGACGGGCAATCCAGGAGCTGAGACGAGGAAACATTTAGGTCATATCTAATTAAGCATTAGAATTGTGCGTCTTACCAAAGCCAATGGTACCCTTCCCATCTTGGAATGCGTCTCGAAGCAACCCAGTCATGGCATCCAATTCGGCGCAGTGCGTTTCCGCACAAGAAAACCCGGCGCGGAAAAGGGTTGACAAAATCTAGTCAACCTATTAGTCGGTCAAGTCTAAAGCCAAGTTCACGTCAAACAGACCCAAGTGTACTCAAAGAACATGGAAGGAAAGGCACTCGGCACAGCTCCGCTGCCCCTTCCCATGCCGGCTTGGACAACGTTGCACAAGTAAGCTTCTGCCTCATTGTCCCATTCTGTCGTGTACATGAGATAAGCCGCCGTGGAGGAGGGTGATGCCATCATGGAGCCGCCGACCTTGTGGTGAGCGATCTTGTCAAAGTCTAGTTTGCCTCTGAATGCCTCGAGCGAATGGAGCGCCGTTGAAGGCTTGCAGCCGTACAGAGAGTCCGGTACGAAGGCTGACATTTTGGCGCGGTGAATCTCCTTGAGGAGCTTTTCACCTGAGAAGTCAAAGGCAATAGAGGGATCTTGCATCGTCAATAATTCCAACAGCTCCGGCACAATCAGCTCAAAGCCAACGTGCGTTGTTGCAGCAACATCCCAACTATTGAGCTGAGAAGCCAGTGACAACGTGGCTCGATGTATCCGCCCTTGGATACCTGCGATTACATGACTGGTTGTATTGAGTGGCTCGCAGCAGTGTCTCTGAAGAGAGAGTAGTGAGGCTGCGGTATTTAAGATGCCGTCGATTTGTGATGCCGAAGTCGTCGCTCCCCAGCTACCATCATTAGACTGCATACTCAGCAGATAGTCGAAAGATTGGGGAAACAGCCATATCTTCTCCCCAGCTCGCTCTTTCGCTACCATTGATATCCAGGCTGTGTCATAGACGGCGCAACTCATGGAGCCTGTCCCCCATGTTTCGTCGTATCCCGCCCACGCTCGCTGGATGAGCGCGATTGCATCCGCCGCCAGTTGATCATGCTGCAAGGTCATATCGCCGATATTATAGGTCACAGCTCGGCTTTCTTCTTCGACAGGACCATCGCGAGTTCTTGAATGGGCAGCTTTCAACGGATACATGTCGAAGTTCTTGAGTGTTGAAGCTCCAGAGCCCTGTTTGCTCACGGCCTGTCCGTTTGTGGCAACTTGTTCCGAAACGGCATCCGCTTGAAAGCAAACCTCTCGGCATCAAGAAATACCAACATACGAACCTGTATTTGGCCGGCATATCGTTGCACTCGGCTATCCTAATAAGGAAGGCGCCGTTCCTCAACACGGAGCACCCTGCATGGCAGCTACGGCTCGGGCCATACAACCCTGAGCCTGCTATGACCTTTGTTACGTACATGCATGTTGTTGTTTCAGCTCTTGCTGGTCTGTGTATAGTTACCCCCGCACTCTGCACGAAAATTTTTTTGATCAACCACCTCGGCTCGGTCCGTCTGGCTTTTTGTTGCTCTGCCAAAACCCAGACGCGGATCCTACCCCTCGTAACCTCGCTTCACCGCATCAGCACTCCAGTTACGTGACAACAATGGCCTTCCCCGGAGCTCCAGAGATGATATTCGGCTGTGGTGGCCTCGGAAATGAATTCGTTGGGGAGAAGGCAGTGGAAGAGCTCCTGCAAACGCTCAAGGAGGCGGGTGTTCACAGGCTGGACACGGCGGCGTTATATCCGCCCACAGACATAGGCGCCTCGCAGCGTCTCCTTGGACAAGTTGGAGCAGCGAGAATGGGGTTCACTATTGACACCAAGGTGATGATCAGCATGACTGGCTTCCAGGGCACGCTGCAGCCTGAGAAGATCGCCAAGTCTGCTGCAGAGAGCCGTGAGGCGCTCCGCCTCGGAGACGGCCAGCGCGTCAATGTCTTCTACCCCCATGCGCCGGATGTAGCTACGTCCTTGAAAGACCAGGCAGCTGGCTTTGATGCTCAATACAAAGCGGGTCTGTTTGACAAAGTAAGCCTTTATGATACTGACAGAGAAGGCGCTGAAAACAAATCAGCTCGGTTCTGACTCCCGTTGAAGCTAGGAGTGTGCAACTTTCCAGCCGACATGCTTGCCGAGTTCATCGATATATGCGAGCGCGAGGGCTTTGTGAAGCCGACCGCATACCAAGGTTTGTATAACCTCATCGATCGTCAACACGAGGGCCCGGTGCTCGATCTCGTCCGCAAGCATGGCATGCAGTTTGTGGCACACAGCCCGCATGCTAGCGGCTTCCTACACGGTGGCCTCACGTCGGGCCAAACCGAAGGAACGCGCTTCGCCGAGGGCAATATCATGTCGACGGACGCTCGACGCTACGACAAGGTCAAATATCACGAGGCTATCCGCTCGCTGGACAAGATGCTGGAGCCGCACGGCATCCCAAAAACAGAAGTAGCGCTGCGCTGGCTCGCCTTTCATTCCAAATTGCAGCCTCAAGATGGCATCATTTTCGGCTCAAGCAAGCTTGCTCAGGTAAAGCAGAACGTGGCAGCAATTAGGAAAGGCCCGCTTCCGGAAGATGTAGTTGCGGCACTGGAGGGCATCTGGGAAATGCTTCAATAGTCTAAAGTAATGTCTAGTGAATGAGGAGTGCTTTACGCTCGTCACTGTAAGATTCCACGTGGTGACATCCTCAACGTGCATCATATTTAGTCGTCCTTTGTGGGAACGACTCGTGCGCCAAATATACACCCCTCCCGGAAGCCTCCCGACAACATCAGGAATAAGTAAGCCTTAGGTTCACGCGGCATTGCCAGGGTTGTTCATATGTCTCGTAGCAAGAAACCCCCATTCTGCAGCTTTTGAAAGACGCCTTCAGGGTCATACCGGCGCGCGGCATCCTGTATTTTCTTGACGTTCTCTGCACCAAAGCCGGCGAGCACATTCTGAGACGTGCCCGCAAACGTGGGAAGCAGAAGGTCCAACAGGAGTTCCCCCTCGACGGCAAGCTTCTTGGATCGCTCCAAAGCCGCAGCAAGGGCGCTTCGCACGGCCTCGTCGTCGTGGTCCTGCTTCCAATCACAAGCAAAGATCAAACCTGGAAAGCCAGAGCTTGTTAGATTTCTCTCATTATCGTTAGTATCGAGAGCTATGAGCTTACAGGATTGCGAAACGTTTTCTAGACCTAAGATATTGCCGCCGCGGTTCCTCCCGGCCATGACGGCTGCTTGAGTCAGGGGCTGGATAGACCAATGCAAATCAGCAGTAAGAGAAAGCTGGTCAACTATGTTCCTCCAGAGTTGATGGACCTCTTGGTACAGTTTGGGTGAGATTTTGGTCGTCATAGTGAGATAAGCATGTCTACATCATCGTCAATACACAAAAGACGCTAAATAAAGCCAGGAAGGGACTTTTGACCTACTTCAAGTCCTGCTCCTTATAAGCCCATTCCTCTAGAATCTCGTTCAGAGTAGAGAAGGTGCCATTTGCCGTAGGCACGGCCGCGCCGATGAAACTGGTCAGTTTGACGATGGGATCAAAAGCAGCTGGAATTTCGGCCGACCAAGCAGCGTAGAACATACCAACGGCGATGAAGTCTCGCCGGGTATTAATAAACATGCCGATCTTGGGATCCTGTTCCATTGACTCTTGGACCTTGGCAAACGCATTGAGCACGTTCTGGTAGTCAGACGGGTCGTACATGTGTATAGTGTACTGAACCCGGATGAGAGGATGCGTTTGGAGGCTTACGGCGGTGACAATACCTGGGATCTGTCAGCCTGTGCTGAGTGCGGAGGAGGCGGAAGTCAAACCAAAGTTGGAGCCGCCGCCCTTGAGCGCGAGGTATAAATCCGAATTTTCTTCTGCATTTGCGTTGACAATTGTGCCATTCGCAAGGGCGATCTAATATCCCCAAAAGCTTGACTGTCAAGATTGAAAATTTCCGGGTCTGTCTTTCCCACTTACCTCAAAGTTCTTGACGCCGTCTACGCCCAACCCAAAAGAGCTGGAGAAAATCCCCTGACCACCTGAGCAAGTTAGGACTTGGCCAACCGAATGCCACGGATGAATAGGACAAAAGTCAGCCCTACCACCAAGGAGGAACCCGGAAAGGCCAACTCTGCCTTCCCGAGAGCCTATCACTGACAAATTCTGCGCTTCGAGCCAGGTGAACGCGTCGGACCAGTTATTCCCCGCTCCCATATGTGCGACGTTGGTTTTATTGTCCAGAGACTTAGATTTCAGTCCACGCAAGTCAAGCACAATACCCGACCCTGCAGTGCTGACGCTACTGAAGCCAGGGTTCGCATTGTGGCCTGCTGATCGAATGGCAAACTTAGAGCCTGAGCCCTTGACAATTAGCAGGGCCTTGGCGACTTCCTCAGCACTATGAAGGCGTATATAGGCTGCAGCTGGAGTCCTGCTGGTCACAGACCTGTTGAGACTAGAATCAATATCCTTGAACAAAATTATGAGCAAACTACCTGTCTCGCACTTGTGGCAGTCGAAACGAAGAGATATAGTCGAATAGGTATTGAATATAGAATGAAACAGGCGCAAAATAAGACAACTGCTACCCGCCAAAGCCACCAATTGAAGGGTTAAGCGCAGAAACTTGTGATCCCAGTAGGAATCACTGGAGGAACTGACCACGAGTGAGGCCTGACTTACCAGCTACTGCAAACTTCTTCGTCATATCCAACGTCATCGGGGCCAATCACTTGCCCTGGAAATATCTTCCGGAGCTCCTCGAGGGCCAGTTGGCTTGCGTCGACACTCATCTTTCATGCAGGATACGGGCTCACTGCTAGCAAGCTTCCATTCGCCGATTAGTGGCGTTAATGTTGCGAGGTTGAGATGCCGCCGATAGAGGATAACTTGTGTTGGTAACGGCGAAATCAACAGATATAGCTTCCGAATCTGGACTCACACCACTTGGACTATATTTAGGCTAGTGAGATTGTTATGCGGGTCGGATTACATCATGATTCGGCGCCCTCTTTTGCTTATCCCGGCACTAGACTTCCGTATCAGGCAATTCCCCGAAATGTGGCTCCCCGGCATAGGAGACTGGAATTACATTCCATTGCATGTTCTCTCGGATTTCTATTTAGGACGCGGAACAATAATTTCGTATATTGTTCGCTATTGGAGCACGAAGATGTCTAAGATATCTCTTTTCTCTGCAAGAACTACGGGTTGACCGCCAAACTCCTGCAGTGTCGGTTTCTACTCATTCCTTTCTCCTCTTTCACTAAGCATGATGGTTTGGAACATCATGAAATCCAATGAATGGTGGAAAAAATTGATACAAGTTTGGAAAATCTCCATGTCAAGGTTTCGGTATTCGCGCATACGGGCTGAGGGAAACGTGACACGGCGCAAGAGAAGGTACTCCCCTGTACCCCATGCCCACGCTCAAGTTTTCCACATCCACCCTTCACACCCAGTCTTGCGTCATGTCGTTAAAATTATGGTGCTCTGTTCAACAGGAACCCGCCGCCCTGTAAGTGCTGAAAAACCTGGTAGGGATCGTAAGCTTGGCTGACGGATCTCATCTTGTCTAGGGTACCGTAAGATCCCAGCACGTCCTGATGGAGCCCGGCGTCGTTCATGAAGTGAAAGTTGAGATCGGTACCAAGTCGCTGTCCCGACGCAGTGATTTCATCCCCCAGGCGCATCAGAGCTTGGGTTGCTTCTTCGTCATAGTCGGGGTTCGTCCACGTCGCCATGATCTCGAGAACTGGCGAGTACATGTCAGCGTATGGAAAGAACCACTACTTTGAAACGGATGTGAGACATGCACATACAGCAATGGGTGTCTTGCGAAAGCATGAGGGGGCTTCCCCCTTGCGCCGACGTCGCTGCCACGGCAGATCTGCTGAATATCTGAGGGGCAAAATACAAGCTTGCGTTGAGGCGGTTTTGGACGTCCAGCGAGACTTTTTGGAAGCGTTCATAATGGTCTAGTAACGTTTTTTGGTCCCATTTTCGATCATAAGTCGTTATTGCTATCCTGAGTCGTATGAGTCAGACAACCAACAAGCCGAGACATAGACTGCAGCCATTTTATGGGACCATTCACCTGAGTGAGCTAAAGGGATTCAAGTCAGACACGGCGTTGTGGAAGTCTACCCATGTTCCTAGGGTCGATTTAATTATATTTTGATGGGGAATGTCGTAAAATGGCGCATATATCTTTGGGCGGTTGATCGGACTGTTGTAGGCAAGATATACCGCAGCCCCGGCTGGTCCGAGGTTGTAGGTAATCGAAACATTGGGGTCGTCCTCGGCTGCGGCAGCAAAGTCGGCAGCTACCGTTAGAAGCCTCTCGTGCTGAGAGACCTTGAAAAACAAACCCTCGAACCAGATTTGGCCGTTCTCAACGGTTTGAACATCGAACCTCGTCACGATACCTGTGGTCGCGTTAGACAGCCTCTACGATTGAGGGCAATGACGTACCAAAATTGGCGCCGCCGCCCCTCAACGCCCACCACAAGTCCTTGTTGGCCGTCTCGTTCGCATTCACAATGGATGAATCTGCAAGGACGACCTGTACCAAGTCACATTAGGGACGATACAAGGTGGTGCAAGGGCTCGCGACCAACATGCCTCATAGTTGACGATCTTGGTGAAGGCCATTCCGTAGATGCTCGACCAATAGCTTAGACCGCCGCCCAGAAGTAAACCACCGACACCGATATCATTCGCACGACCTCCAACGGCCATCTTGCCGCTCGAGCTAAGGGTCTTGTACACTCTACCCCACCGATTTCCGGGTCCGATGGAAGCCAGTGTGCCGTCTGGGCTGAGGGCCACATCGTTCAATCGAGCCAAGTCGATAAGCATGCCCTCCTGTCCAATGCTGGAGAAGCCAATGTTCGGGTTGTGGCCGCCGCTGCGGACCGAGAACTGGCCTCCAAGAAAGGTCAAAATAAGCATCGCCTTTGATACATCAATCGCAGATGTGGGCTGCAGGATGCATTTTGGCTTCTTCCAACAAGTCATGGACCTGCCGTAGTGCCGCGAGAGTCGTCAATCCCTACTCAAACAGCACAGTTTGACAGGGTGGAAAGGGGCAACAAACCAGTTTTCATTGACGAGATCTTTATACTCGGGGGAACACGATGTATGGAGGCTGGTACCAAACACAACCCTACCGATCCGGCATGCCAGGACTGCACTGCTGGTCAAATGACGCCGCGCGTCATTGATGCTGGGATGGGAAGAATTGAGAATGGTGTGAATTTCGGCTTGAGATGTTGGATTTCTGTCCAGACGCGATACGAATTCCGCAACATCTTGTATGCCGCTGTGACTGTTTTGCTGGACAGACAACGAGGATACAGCTATAGCCTTTGCTACAACAACTACAGAGGGTCGCATTTCCGAAACTCTCGTAGTTGGAGGACAAGATCTGGCACCTTTACACTAGTTACATGGACGTAGCAACACGATGCATTATATCATCTACCACGAAGGATCGTAATATGGCTTTCTGCCATGTCCTGAGCTTACAGCCAAAATAAGCGGGCTGAATGTAGCCTTGCTTTTTTTTGCCGATGCATAAATAGAGTTGTTGTCTGCACTAGAATCATGCCATATGAGGAATATGGCGGCTGATTTTGGCCGCACAAATAAGCAAAATTCTATTTTTAGGTCCTCGGACGCATGGCCTTTTTGGCAAACTCTCGGCCGGAGTTGCTTCTGATTGGCCAACGTTTGCACGTCGGCGTTCGGGCACCTCCTTTTGGAATATCCCGGAGGCCGCCTTATCCTCAAGAACATGGTCACGACAGCCCCTGCATGAGGTATCTTGCGGATTTCACTTCGCAAGTGCAAAACTTTGCGACTTGGCGAAGCTAGTATCTGACCACCCCGGGTCATCGCGCATGGACACCATCATCTCTGACTACTTCTACTCCTTTATATCGAGACCAAGCAACGTGAGAGACGCAGGGGACTACATTAGCCATGGCTGGCATCAGCACCCATTTGCCCGGCCCGTCGGGGGCGAAATGGGGGCTTCTGCAGCAGCTTGACATTGAAATTTATGACTCCCTATCGTCGTCTCGATACGTCAAGCTGGCTGTCATCGTGCTGGCTTGGTTTTGGGCTCTTTCGTTCCTCAAACCTAGAAGACCTAGGATCCCAGGTGCCCAAGTACACGGATATCGGGGCTGGTGGGAGCCTTCGTTCTTGCTCAAAACTCGATTCATCTACGATGCGTACGACATCATTAGTAGTGGATACGCCAAGGTATATGTTCCAAAGGGACGCATGACTTCTCTGCTGTGTGCTTATTCGAGTTACACCGTGGCAGTTCAAGGATGTTCCTTTTGTGGTGACTCGACACGATACGGACATCCACGTCTTGCCAATGAAGTATTTGGACGAGCTGCGTTTGGTCGCAAGAAACGATCTCAGTGGCAAGATGGTTCATTACAACGCGAGTTTCACCCGCTCTCGGTGTCTGACGCCTGCTGACCCAGTGGCAGAACCTGTTCCGAAGTTGGCCATGGGCTTCCGTGATTCGCGATTCCGACCTCCACGTCGCCGTCTTGACCAGAAAGTTGAACCCCGAGGTATCCAAATACGCCGACTTGGCACACGAGGAACTCGAATACGGCTGGCAGGTAGACGTACCCAAGCCCGTTGAGTGGACCGAAGTCGACATCCAAGACACGATGCGGATGCTTGTTGCCCGCATGTCTGCCAAGGTTTTCATGGGAGACCTCACGTGCCGGGATCCCAAATGGCTGGACCTGACGCTGAATTTCTCCATGGATCTTTTCTTCGCGGGCTTCGCATTGCGCATGTTCCCGCCGTGGATGCACTTTCTGGTCAAGCCCCTGATTCCGGCGCGGTGGCGGGTACAGAAGCAGATCGAAATTGGCACCGAGGTCGTCCGCCAGTACATGCTTCAGCGCGAGGAAGAGGCCAAGGTCGGCGGGGGCTTGGGCGAGGGAACGCTATTTGAGTGGATGGTAGATCACGCGGTGGGCAATGAAGGCTCGTTGGAGGAAATGGCTGCGCGACAGTGTATCTTGACTCTCGCAAGCATACACACGACGGCTACGACGGCGGCAAACGTGCTGTTTGACCTCATGGCTTATCCCGAGTGGGTTTCCGTGCTGAGAGACGAGATCGACGATACACTCGAGACCTATGGTCGGCTCGGGGAGGACATACCGGTCAAGTCATGGCTCCAGCATCTGGAGAAGATGGACAGCTTGATTGTTGAAAGCCAAAGGCTCAACCCGCCCATTTTACGTAAGTTTCAAGGGCCGCCCGCTTTCCAGGAAATACAGCAGACGGGACATCGTGTGCTAATATCCGCTCCAAGTGACACCGCAGAGGATAGCACTGGTACCTTTGACCTTGAAGGACGGAACGCATATTCCAAAAGGCACACGCATTGCGTGGGCTGGTCCTCAACATGCCTTTGACCCCGTCACCACTCCGGATCCCGAAATGTTCAATCCAATGCGAAGCTACCATAAGCGGCATGCTAACGGGGGTGAGAACGTCCACAAATTCATGGCAGGCCAGTCAGACCCAGACAACATGTCCTTCGGCTACGGGAACCAAGTTTGTCCAGGTCGATACTTTGCAGTTTACGAGATCAAGCTGGTGCTTATGCGGCTGCTTCAAGAATTTGACTTTGAGTTTCCGCAGGGCAAGAGACGCCCCCGAAGCGTCTATGCTGATGAAAACGTCATCCTAGATCCGCATGCTAAAGTCATGATGAGGAAGAGAAAGGTAAGTTTATAGGCGGAATACAGCGGGATATGCTGGTTCTGTAGGCGCTTGATTTTCTACATGAAAATATGAAAACTATATAAAAGTTCCATGCTTTAGAATGTAGCACCCTTTCAACGCGTGGCACAGCAATTTCTATTGTCTCTCGATAGTAGCGTATCACGCCTCTCGACATGAGTGATTTCGTTGAGAGAACCCACAGTTTCTTATGTACATTATAGTATCGTTACGGTGATAATTCCTTTCACTTTCCGCAGTACCTATTACTTTTAGTGAGAAGGGTGGGTTACTAACGTGCCGGCCAACAGAAGATTCGGCCATGGTTGCGTGGCTCTGAGGATTGACTCATGATATTCACGTTCATAAAAATCAATTTGAATGCATTGATTGAGCGTTAGTCTTGCAATTGTTTGAATATCCACGTCGGGCCTGGTTGCGGGTAGTGGCCTCGCGCAGCCCATAATGGCGAAGAAGCAAGGAATTTAATTGTTCACTCTTGGACAGAAAACTGATTGCCCGAAAAAGTGATTCTTCTTGCCTGTACTCGAATTCAGACTTGTTAAACCCGTGCCAAACAGAACTTCCGCGCTGATAATGGCTCTCCCATGAGCGAGCCGGAAGCATGGACCGCAAAGTACTCATCATTCCGAAAGATTATTCATTCTCAATCAAAGCTCGGGTCAAGGTTAATATACGATCAAATTCAAGCAAAAGTGTAGAAACATGTTGCTTCGAAAAGGAGCGACTACTTGATACTTCCGTCTCCATCCGTTGTCTTCTTCATGGCGACAAAATGATCTTTACCGTCTGCGCAAGAGACTGTGATGCTTGCCCATCAACAGGTGGCCAGGTCTCAGTGACGATGACGTCGTAAGTATTAGGGACGCCAGTGCCGGTGTAGAGCGCCAGCGTGAGGGTAGCTCCAGGCTCAACGGACACCTCTCCGGTGCCATAGAAAGTCAATGGCGTCGCATCGCCGACCTTTTCGCCCTTTGCGAAATTTACGCTTTCAAAGGCCGGAGTACCGTCATTGTCAGAGACGATCTGGTAGACGTCCACCTTGCCCGTCTCGTCTGGCGAGCCTATCTTCCACCTCTGCACGGAGAAGTCCAGACCAGTGATCGGAGCACGTCCCTTTGGCTCAGAGTCCAAGAGGACACTAAGACCCTTGAGTTTGACGGTATCTTCACCCTTGTTAGTGCCCTGGATGAGCACTTCTGCGGCCTTCTGAACTCCCTTGATTGGCTTGCTGTAGGACCAGTTTAGTTTGGAGGTTGGGGCAACACCGGGGGCGTCGACTTGCTTAGGGTTAAAGCCAAAAAACTTCATGGGAGTCATCTTAGCGGTGGCCGGCGGAGGAACAGAGATCTTGGCCTTTCGATCGATGCTGAGAAATAGCTCGTTAGCTCCTCGATTTCTGTACTCTGCGGCCTTGGTCTTCTTCAACAATAAATATATATATATAAAAAGGAAACTCACGGCTTGTACTCAAGAGTTGCCAGAATCTCTCCCGTGTTGCCAACCTGCGGGTCGGAGAAGTCGAAAGTGCCGTTGCCCGGGTAGACAAACTTGGCGCTCGTCTGGAATTTTTCGGACAAATTACTCTTGAGCGTCTTCACATGGCTTCCAATCTGCTCGACGATACTCGACCTGATTCTATCTGCCTGGCCGGGAGGAGACCAGCTCTGCTGCTGCTCGGCCTGAGTTTGACGGACAGTAGAGTTGCAGTCCTCAGAGGCGCCGGCGTCGACGCCCAGCTGCAGAATGCCGTCTTTGACGCTGTCGATGTTGATCTTCATACTCCAAGTGGATTGGAATGTCTCCCTAAAACAAAGCAAGGTGAGCGAGCGAATCATTCATCCCCCGCTTGGCCCTCTGGACAAACACGAAGAAGATGTGAGGTGCACAACGTACCTCAGCCAGCCAAAGGGTCGCCTCATATCCCAGTTCTCAGACCACTCCACATCATACTTGTACACGGTTGTTCCGGCTAAGCTAAAGCCCGCATCGCCAGGGTTCCACTTGAAGTCGACTTGCGTCGTGGCGGTAGAGTCGAAACTCCCGTACGTACCGCTGGTGGTATTATGGCCGGTGGGGACGAGCTGGGTGCTATAATCCGCCTTGAACCGGTAGCAAGTCGGGTCAGCAGGGGTCGCCAGTTCGTAGACGGGCTGAAACTTGTAGTATTCGTCCTTGAAGTCCTGGTGCTTGCCGTCGTTGCCGATGGCGTAGTTCCAGTAGATCTTGCTGTTGCCGCCTTCGGTCGTGAAACCGGGTGTCGTAGGGAAGATGATGGACGACTTATTGAAGGCCTGGAGCATGGGCAGCAGGAAGGTTTCCAGGAAAAGCTGGTGGCTTAGAGCGTACGTGCCATCGATTCGTGGCCCCCCAATCTCGGTGGCCTGCGCGGTGAAATTCCCGCTGCCCGCGAGCTGCTTGTCGGTGGGCAGCTCGTGGTTGGAAACCATCTCGCAGTACAAGAATGAGTTGAGGTCGCCCGGGGGGTCGTAGGAGATGACAGGTTTGGGCACGCCCTTTTCCGGGTTCTGGTAACCATAGACCTGGTGTACCAATGCGGTTGGCTGGAAGGTCGGCTTGTTGGGGTCGACTAGACACCAGATAGTAGAGCTCGGCGGTCAATCATATGACATGTAGAGATACCCATCGATAGGCGTGAGGTACTTACTTTCGTCTGGAGGCGGCAGGTTGAACTGGACACCGGTGGTGGTCAAGCCCTTCTTCTCCTGAGTCTCGGCCCATTTCCTGAGCATGAACGGCAGACTGATGTCGATGCCCTCAAACTGCTTCTTCAGCTGAGCCCAAGATCTGGGACTGCCGTCTGGGTTATAGCCAAACTGCGAGTTGTCATAGTCAAAGTTGCTCCAGTGAGCATCTTGCATCATGCGTCTTTGTTAGGACAAATATTACATGCTTATGAAGGGGAGGGCAAGCAGGCGCCTACCCGCGAGCTTTGCGTAAAGCCTGGCAATGCTGTAGTCTCCAGGCACGTCAAACTTGTTGTGAATGAAGTCCCACAAAGCCTGTTGGTCTGCCTGCGTGTCAGGATCTGCATCGGGATCTACATAGACGCTTTGCTCCTTCAAGTCGATCGTTACGGCCAGGTTCCAGCCCGTGAGATCCTCGACCTGATCCGGATCGTCATCATCATCCGCCGGGATAGAGATCTCTCCATCCTTGAAGCTAGGAGAACGTCAATATCGCACTTCATGTATTTGTAGATAAGTGCTATAAGAAATGGCCATGTACCGCATGACATAAAGGGCAGATGTCAGGGAGATATCAGAGCCTAGCCCGCCACCAAGCAGGAGACGGGGAGACAGAAGGTTCCCCTTTATCTTTCCAATCTTCTTGCTAGAGAAGTCAACTACGCCATACTCGGGATAGACGTCATAGAGCTTATCAAAGGATTCATTGATAATCTTTTGCGAGACGGCAACAATTTGGTCGTAATAACCATGTGCAGTGGCACAGGAGGTCTTCAAGCGTAGCTTGGTGTCTGAGTCAACCATGATGTCGACTTGAGATGTCGAGAGATGAGGTAAAAAAAAATGCGTATTCACTTTGATGGTTTTAGAAAACAAGAGCCGGCTGGTGTCGAGGGACTCTCAAGCTTTTGAGTCATGGATGCCGTATCCCCGCGCGATGCTCTGTCCACACAACTGTACAGTCCAGAAATTTTTCGTCCATTGTAACCCTCTTATCTGTCTCACTTTTTTCGAGCTCAGCTCGAGGTATCATCGAAGCTGAGCTTTATGCAGTGATGCAAATCGGACATTATATGACAATGCATTACGCATTCCCCCCTCTCCTCACGTCCGCGTAGTTTGGCGGAGGCGACTGATCGACATGCAGCGTCGACCGAATCGTGAAACGCGTACGCGCTGTGGGCTTGTTGTCAATCATACCTACTCCCCCTCGGCGGGAGGCAATGCGGCCAGTCCTTTCGATGTGCCGAGGTGCATGCATAGGAATTCTCTTGCCGGTATGATGGCCAATAAGATCTAATAACGGGCAGCTCTATGCCAATCCAGTTAATTTCTTTGTAATGGGATAAAAGTACGCAGGCAAGTTAAAGGTGGAAATACATAAGTAGGGGCACTCTGGGGCAGACAAAATGGTTCACCCTCGCAGATTCACGACATGTTCAGCCAGCCATCGGCACGCTCAGCTGTCCATCGTCCTCGACTTCCGCTCATTGTTCGTGAGTTCCGTAAAAACTACGGTGTGCTATGAAATCCCAATACGTCAACTGGTGCATATTCCTCGGTAGGAGCCGCTTCGTGAGACACGCTGCGGGCCGTGATTCCAAAGCGTCAGTGTTCCGTGACATGCTCGGCTGCGAATGACGGTCGTGGTGCGACACGGCTGAGACAACCCTTGTCCTAGCATTGAATCAATCACCAGGGCAATATCGTCCCTTCGGACCGACGAATCATTCCAGGTTGTTGAAGCTCGCCAAATGCGCAGCGTGGTGCTCGCTGCAGGCGTTCAGCTTCGTCCTCAACATTTAGATGACATCAACCCGGAGTATAGAGTAGGTTATTGTCGGATCTGTACCCGTCGTGGTTTTGGGAGCCCGTTACTGATTCATCACTTGGAGGTTGGATGGGAATGTCTCAGATAGAGCTGCGCAGTACGTCGCACACATGTCCTCATGGATCCCTGGTCTTTGCTACGTGTCTGGCTGGACACACACCGACCAGATGGAGCTTCGTCATAGCGACCTCTCCCTACATCGATTGTGCTTGAATATCGACGCAGAGCCGGCTATATCTCGGTGGTCTGGCGTGTATGCCTCAATATTCCCGAGACTTGAGCAAAGGAGTGCCGCGTGTACGCGAGTGGCAAATATTTGTAAACGGTAAGCTGACCGTTGACCGTTTTTGTATCAATCGCTCTTTTCAATCCACCTGCATCTCCGAGGCCAGCGGAGGTTTCTACGCTGATCCCCTTTTTTTTCATCAATTACATGAGTGTTTTCAATCCGTTGACCAGAGAAGATTCATAAGAGGGTTGCTTGGCATTTCCTTGAAAATCGATTGAACAAAAGGATTCGTATGAATCTTTTCATCAACCAACCCTACTTCTAGACCAAGCCTACTTTGCCCCCCATCATCATGGCGCATACCAGGCTTCACGACGGTGAGCTCGAGCAGGCTAAGCAGCTTCTCGAAGGCTTGGCAGACGACGAGAGCATGCTCCTCGCGTCCCTCGAAAACACCAGAAGCCTTTCAGAGGCCATTGACACCGTCGGTATCAACTCCGGCATTTCGCCCCAGTCACAAGCCCGACTCGCCTTAATCGCGGCGCTGGACAAAGCTTCGCAGGGTAACGTCAAGCTGGCGAGCCTCTTCTGGGATCGGGAGGATGTGCGGTCCATGTCGGATGCTGCACGGAACTACACTATTCTCACCGAACAAGATGATGGACCTGCCGTTCAAGCGTTTCAGATGAGGCTGTTTGCCGAGGAGCCTACGGCTACCATCTACAGTTTGATATCCGATGGACAAGTTGCCGTAACACCAAAGGACACCAAGTCAACCGTGCTCAGTATACTCGACAAGGCCGTCTCAGACGGGTTTGATATAAGCAAAGATGCCGTTGAGAATCTGTTCTACAAGGCCAAGTTAGCAAACAACGACAATGACAAGGCGGTCAAGACCTTTTTACAAAAGCTCTCGCGGCTGCAGGCCCTGGTGCGCCTGCCTACAGACCTCGAGGCGCTCCTCCAGTCTCCCTTCGCGTCCGCTCACCAGATCGCACACACGCCAAGGAGCTCTTTCATCTCGGTCATGAGTCAACACGGCCTCCCTGCTGAGCGCGCCGTCTTCATCCACGAACACGCTACGCTCGTTGACATGCGCAACGAGCAGGTGTGGACAGCTCTCCTGGCGTCCAGGAACGACGTCCCGATCGCTGCGTTGTCTGCAACCGACAGCGACAACAGAGGCCAAAGGTACAATCAAGCGTCGTCGACTGAAGTCGTCATGACGGCGGATGCAGCGCCCCCGAGCAGGCAAGTGACCAGCTACTCTGAAATCTTCGCCAGTGACATGGCCTTTGGCGCCTGCGACGACTGCAACTCCATCACCAGCCCGGCTGCTTACTTCGTTGATCTCCTCCGCATGCTGAAGAACACGCCCAGTGACGCTTCACAAGCAAGTTCACCTACCCTTCTCGACAAACTTGTCGACCGACGTCCGGATCTTCTCACACTGCAGCTCTCCTGCGTCAACACAAACGTCCTGATTCCATACATCGATCTCGCCAACGAAGCCATGGAGTCCTTCATCAAGAACGTGGGCTCGCTCACACCGCCAGCCGCAGTGCCGATTCAAGGATACAACATGACGGATCAGGACACCAGCGAGATCAGCCTGTCCGAGCCGCAGCATACGGACTACGGCATATACAGCAATCAGATTGCGGCCCAGACTTTCCCCCTCGCCGTGTTCCCTTACAGCCAGGCCCTTGATCTCCAGCGTCTCTTCTTCGCAAATGTCAATACGTCTCTGTCCGACGTGATAAGCGCCTTCGGCTCCGAGTCCAGGCTGTGTCAGACGGCAGCGGGCGGCCAAAATCCGCCAGCTCCAACTGCAGACCAGCTGAAGCTTGCCAAGGACGTCTTGGAGAATGCTGCTGCCGCCGAGTATCTCGGGCTCTCTCCCGCAGACCACGTAATGATCACGGGCACCTCCATCTTCTCGCTCGACTTCCTCCGGGCCGTTGTCGATAGCAGTATGGACCAACAAGGGTATGAGAAGAAGATCGGCCTTCTAACCACATCCAAGTACTGGGGCTATGACTCAGCCGGCGACATGCTCTCCGAATCAGACAACACAGGTCTGCCGTTCGTCAAGGCCCAATTAATCCCCAGAGCCGAGATCACCATGGAGCAGCTCCTGGACCTCCTCAAGGCTCGACTGCTCCAGCGACAGCTTGTGCTCGAGAATCCAGACGGCTCGGCCGACTTCTCTGGTAAGATCGAGGACCTCAGGCTGCGTCATCCCACCGAGGCCAGGCCAAAGAGCTCCATCACAGAGGCGGACTGCAAACTCCTGCAGTCGACCATCCGCCTCTGGCGAAAGACGGGCTGGACACTGCAAGATCTCGACTGTGCCCTGCTTTCTTTCGGTACTGGAGACGGAACGCATGGCTACACTGCCAACTCGAAGACCATCACGGCCATGGCGGCTATCCAGCGCATATCGGTCCTCACGGGCGTCGACATCTTCAGGATGATGCCACTCTGGGGTCTGATGGACACCAACGGAGACAAGTCGCTCTATGCGAGGCTGTTTCTCAGGGGGAAAGCCGGACGGAAAGACCCCGTCTTCGGCCCAGATGACAACGGCAACTATCTTCAGGCTGATCTTAGTCTGAATGCGAACCGGGCGCCGCTGCTTGCGGCCTACAGACTTACCGAGGATAGCTTCTCGGCGATTGTGGCAGCCGCCAACATCACCGATGACAGGCTGAATCTCGCCAACGTGACTGCCATATACCGCATCTCCGTCTTCTGTCAAGTCCTATCCATCGACCCGGCCTATTTTGAAGGCTTCAAAGCCCTACTGGACCCCAGCGCTGACGCCTTTGCGACGCCGCAGACTGCTCTCGACGTCATCATCAAGTTCCAGCACTTCACCCAAGACGCTGGTCTCAGCTTGGAGCAGCTGCTCTTCTTCACTGGCAATGACCAAGCCCTGATCGCAAAGGGCCGGAATCTTGGCCTGACGACTCAGCAAGTCGTCATCGCCGCGTCGGATATCATCATTGGTATTCAAGCCAGTCAAGATGGGTTGCCGACCATCGCCGTGGATACAACCACGGCCTCGTCCTCAGACGTTGTCGCCACTTCAACCAAGCTTTTCGACGCAGCGACCGCACAGCAGGTCAACGCCTTCATCGAGAGTGAGTTTCCCCCTCCCCTTCCTTGCAGAATGCTTCCCATGACGAACCTTTCCGCCTTTAATACCAACCTTGTCATCATAGTGTTCCCCGGCACACCACTAAGTGACACCTCCGAGGTGTATACCAACGTCCTGCTGCCATACTTCTCCAACGACACCGAAGCACACAAGATCTACTTCGAACAGCCTGAGCCCGCCGAAGGCACTGATGAGGAGAAAGCCATCGCACGCGAGGCCATACTCAACTCCCGTCGTGTCTACTTCCTGAAGGCCGTTATCGGCCCGCTGCACACTCGTCTTGCGAACGACGTCGTGCTGAAGGTCCTCGCGCCTTTGCTTCCAGACGCCGACGTCGCGGTGATGAGGCAGCTACTGTCGACCGTCAAGGAGCCCGATTCCGAGGTCATATTAGATGTCTTGACCGGTTTCGTGGCCTCAAACACAGAGGCCCTCGCAAAGGACTCGTCGGACGTATTCTTTAGGCCTTTGATGGACGACTCGTACCGTTTTTTCATTCCGGACGCGTCTCTATCAGCCAGCCCACAGATAACCCTTGATGGCACCGCCATCGTATTCGAGCAAGGCAGGGGCGGATGGAACTCAGAACAAGTCCAGCTCTCCAACGGACAGACGTACAATTTGCGCCGCATGGACACTGGCGGACTAGCAGAGGCCTCCTTTTCAACCCAGCAAAGTCCCAGTCAACCTTTCCCTCTCGGTACTCTTCTCGCCCATGACGCAATTTTATCTTTGCAGAGCGATCTTCGTATACTCAGTTGCTGTGTTCATCTGTCCAACAACTTCAAGCTCAGCCTCGACGAGGTGCAATTCTTCCAAGCCCAGTCCCCTGGCACCACCCTCGCCATTGACTTTGGAAAGATTGACTACAATGCGAACCAGCTGCTACAGTCCTACAAAGAGCTTTCTGCTAGGACAAAGCTTCCCACCGACGTCCTCAGTTTCCTCAAATGGACAATAAATCCATCCCGTGCGGGCAGTCTATCTAGCAACCTCTCCAAGCTCCTCGACGTGACCGAACCGCAGATCACAGACTATCTTGGACAGAGGTTCTCGGGCCATGATGAGCAGCAGATGATACACCTCTTCCAGGGAACAACAGAGCTCAAGCACTTACTGGACAACCTTTCCTTCAGGACGGGTACAGGCGTTCCCGGTTTGACTCTCAAGCTGCTCTTCACCCTCGCCACGCCCGTAGTTCCCCCTACCGCAACAGCCGACTTTGACAACGCGGCCCAGCTTAGACGTCTCCTCCAGTCAATACCCAGCTCAGGTAACGGCGCAAATCTGGCCACTCAAGTCAATGGTGGACTGCGAACGAACCAACGGGCTGCACTCGTAGCCTATCTTCTTCAGCATCCATACATCACGGCCAGGGGTATCACAGACGCCGACGGTCTCTTCGAGTTCCTCCTCATCGACGTTCAAATGGGTCCCTGCCTGCAGACGTCTCGCATCAAGCAGGCCATCTCCACGGTGCAGCTCTACGTTCGTCGGTGCATCCTGGGACTTGAGAAGTCTGAACAAGTCGCCAGCAACACCGTCAACATGGACCGCTGGAAGTGGATGGAAGGCTATCGTCTGTGGGAGGCCAACCGCAAAGTCTTCCTGTACCCCGAGAACTGGTTAGAGGCAAGTCTGCGCGACGACAAGACGGAGATCTTTCAGGCTCTGGAGTCAGCCATGCTGCAGAACGACATTGATACCGACAGGATTGTCGACCTCCTCAAGGGTTACGTGTACGGCGTCGACAACATAGCCGACCTCGACGTCCAGGCCTATCTCTGGAAGAAGGTAACAGAGGACTATACAGGGACATTCCACTTCTTTGGACGATCCAGAACCGCGCCATACATCTACTATTACCGCACGCTCGAGATCGCGATAGCACCCTCGGGCAGAGCCATCAAGATATTCTGGCAACCCTGGACCAAGATCGACGTCGAAGTGCCCGTCTACGAGGTCGACGCCGAGGGCAAGCTTCTCCCGGAGTCTGGTTCATACCTCATCCCTGCTCTGTACGGCGAGCGCGTCTTCCTCTTCTTCCCGCAAATCACCCTCAAGACGTCGCCCAACACGTCGCCCAACGACGAGCCCATCAAGGACATGGGTGACAAGAAGCCGAGCGAGGTCAAACCCACCAAGCATTGGCAAATCCAGATCGGCTGGACCGAGCACCGCAACGGCTGATGGACGCCGAAGCAAGTCTCCCAGGCCACTCTGGAAATCGCCGGCGCACAGGACTCTGGCTTCCCCGGCAAGGGGACACCTCCAGGATCAGCTTGGACGGAGGCCCAGAAGCTGCCCGGCATCTCGTCCCTCAAGTTCTGGATCTGGTCCCGACCCAACGCCATCATCCCTCCTAAAAACGTGACCAGGACGGTCGTCGCGGCCCCATCGATAGCGAGGACCGTTCCCGGGCCGAGTACGAGTACCCTGGTGATTGACGTGGAGCGCTGGGTCGATGCAGGTTCGGATCAGAAAGTTCGATTTGTCAATTATCCGCTCGGCCGCTTTGAGATGCGCGGATCAGCCGGGCAAGTCATCCTGGCCGACGTGAGTATCGCGCCGGACTCGGATACCTTCAAGACGCCCTGGCGGCCTACCATCCCGACTGTATTCACCAAGATGTCGTATCACAAGGAGACCGATGACGACAAGGACACGCCCGGTCTCCTCATCGGACGGGGCAAGACTGACCAAGAGCCGCAACTCGGAATAGTCTCCGATCTGGTGGACAACATCCCCAAGAAGGACATAGAGTGGACTATGTCGTTCAACGATGCCCAGAAGCAAAAGGCGACCGGCTTTGTCCAGGACATTGTCACCACCGAGAGCACCATTTCTTACAGGGAATTGCTACACGGGCATGACACTTTGGCTACACGGGCAT
>NW_024467628.1:66659-69131 GCF_000804445.1 Metarhizium album ARSEF 1941 | reverse complement strand
GCAGCTAAGGTAGCTATATAAGTATCTTTTTTATTATAAAGTTGTTAGTTCTCTCTAATGTATAATCTAGCTTTTAGTTTAACTAAATAGCTAAATTTATTTAGCTTATACTTAAAAACCTAAGTAGTATCTAGAGCCTTAGATATAGCTAGATTTTCTTAAATAGGCTTAAACGTTTCTTGCTGCTAATTTATACTAAATTCTTATTTAGCAGCTTTTTAAAAGTCCTTGCTAAATTTATAGTGCCTTAAATTTAACTATTTTAGTAGTTTAGAGAGCTAAATCTAACTATTTTAGCAGTTTAAAAGGCAAATTTAATATATATAGACTCTCTTTAGCTCCTTAGAAGAAGCTGCTTATATAAGCTTGCTTAGTTAGCTCTTTAGCTGCTAGCGCTATTTCCTAATTTAGTTTAGCTGTATTACTAGCCTAAATTATATTGCTAGCTTTATTAGCTATATAATATAATATAAAGCTTAAATAGCTAAATTAATTTGTAATATTAAGTAGTTACTTAGATAATTAATTTTCTGCTTCTAGCTTCTTAGATAATAGTGAATTTAGCTAAATAAGTAGTTTCTCTATAGATATTTAACTAGATAAAAGTTCTTCTAATTAAGTAGGCTCTTTAAGGTATATAAAATCCTTATATTTATTTTTATCTTTAATATAAGCTAGTAAGTATATTTCTATTCAGCTTTTAATAAGTTTAGAGCTTCTTATAAAGTAAATAAATAACTTATTAAAAGTTACATCTCTAACTCTTCTAACTTTATTACTAGAAGGTACTTATATTTAGTATATATTAGTTAAATTATAGCCTACTAAATAGCTTATTTTAGTATAGAGTTCTATTTTTAGAGCTTGTTTTTAATAAATTTATATAGCTTGCTTAGTAAGCAGATAAGCTTTGCAGCTATAAGCCTTTAAATGCTTTATATTAGGTTTTAAATAGTTAGTATAGCTAGTATCTAGCTTATTTTTAGCTAGATAAGCATATAATCTTTTAAAAAGTATAGCTTAATAAGCGTTTTTAAGTTCTTTGTTAGAATTTTTAGATATATAATGCCTTAGAGTTCTATTATATAAATAAACAGCAGCTAACTAGAATTTAGGCTATAATTTAAAGAGTAAATTTAAAGATAGCCTTAAAACCCTAGCTTTAGTAGCTATAATACCCTCTAACTGTTCTATAGAGCTATTTTAAGCAGAGGTATAAGGGGCTGTAAGCTTATTTATAATGCTAGTTTTAGCTAACTAAGCACTATAATTTAGTTAAAGGCCTAGATTGTTATCTCTATAAATAATATAGATATTCTGCTGAAATTATGTCTTTATAAAGGCTTTTAGGGCTTTTAAGGCCTTTAATATAGCCTCTTAAGTTGTTAAATATAATAAATAAATAAATATAATAGCAGTATAGCTATCTTTAGCTAATAATACTAAATTTAAATATTATAAGCCTTTTTAAGCTGAAATATATTAATATAAAGCCTATAGAAAGGCCTAGAGCTCTAAATAGAAGGCCTTCTAGATATAATTCTAGTTGCCTTAGCTAGAGAGTATTTTTCGCATTTAATAGTAGAAGAGCTTGTAATTTTAGTCTCTATAGTTGCCTTTATAAAGTATTCTAAAGCATCTTTATCTAGATAACTTAGGCGTTAATGCTAGTATTTAGCAGAGGCTATTATTAAAGTTATAAGCATTTTTAAGTTATAAAAGCTAGCTGTAATAGTATTTTTAGAAGGTTTATTATATTTAATAACTAATTAACAATATATTCAGCTTATAGTAAAAATATAGGCCTTATTTTTAGTAACCTTTCTAGTAGCTAGGTCCTAACTATAGCCTGCCTTTAATAGAAGGTCTAGGCTTATTATATTTATGTGAAAATTTAGTATATAGGCTGTATTTTGCAATATAAATAGCCTATCTAAGGTTTTTAGCTGAATTTTGCTGTAACCTTTAATATTTAAATAGCTAGTACCTAAAAAGGCAGTATCTTATTAAATAGAAGGCTTATATTTAATAAATTAAGCCTTATTGTTGCATATATACTATATATCTATTTTTTCTTATAGTTTTTAATAAATTAGTTAATTTTCCCTTATAATTTAAAGTTTTCTTTTAGCTTATTAGCAATTTTAGTACTAATAGCTTCCTTAGGCTTTTAATTAGAGAGCTTAATATTAGCATTAAAGTAAAAACACTAATTATAGTAGTAATATTAACTATAAATGCATTTAGGTATAAGTTTTCTGTTATTTATAGTATTATTTATATTATTAAGTTAATTAAGTTAATTAAATTAATTATTAAGTTGATTATTAAGGCTATTTTTAATAAATTCTTTAGAATTCTCTTAAAAGCTTGTAAAGCTGCTCTTTATATTAAAATGCTATTAATTTTATTAATTTTATTTAAATAAATTTAATATTTTATAGCTGTTTAGTATTTTATCTTCCTAATTAG
>NW_024467628.1:64770-66648 GCF_000804445.1 Metarhizium album ARSEF 1941 | reverse complement strand
AGTATTTTATCTTTCTAATTAGGCTTATTTAGTTAAGCTTTATCTTAAATCTAGTTATTTTAGTAGCTAGAAAAGCCTAGATTTATAGTATTTATAGTAGATAGAAAGTTAATAGTAAGTCTTAGACTCTTTATATCTAGTAAATTAAGCTAAATAGCCTCTATAAAGGCTTTTTAGTAATTTGTAATCTAGGTCCTAATTTTAGTTTATATAGCTTTTTAATAGGCTAGATATAGCTAGAGCTAAATTTAATAGCTAGCTCTTGCAATATCTAGCTTTTTAAGGTCAGCATTAGTAAGGTCAGCAATATGCGTAGCTACAGCGTTAATATCCTTATAGCTAGGCTCTTTAGGCCTTATAAGCCTAGTATTATTAGTAGTATGCTTAATATTAAAGTTAATATAGTTCTAAATATCCTAGCTTATAGCGAATTTTTTAATAATAGAAATCTATTTATACTAATTAGTTAGGCTAGTTAAGGTGACCTTTTAGGAAGTCTCTATAGCATTAAATTCTATTTTAATAGTTAAATAGCAATTTTAAGCAATTTTAAGCGTTTTTAGACGTTTTTATTAGTTTAAATAGCGTTTTTATTAATATAGTAAATTAATATAAATTTCTATGCAGAAATTGCTCCTTTTTATAGTAAATAGCTTGTTATATAAAAGCTTAGTTAAATAAGTATAAATAGGTGTAAATTTCGTTAAATAATAATAAAGTTTAGAAAAGTAAGTTCTAGGTAGGTCTTAGGTAGGTTGCTTAATTAAATACTAAATTCTAATTAGTTAGAGGTTTAGCACTAAGCCTAAATAGAAATAGCGTATTTTTAATAAAGTATAGTTTGTAGTATAAAGCCTATAGTAATTAAGCTTATAACTATTAACTAATTAAGAGACTCTTTATAATATAATAAATATAATAAATAGAGCTTATATAATCTAGTTAATTACTAAGTGTAAAATAATAGGGATTCTTAAGGTATAATAAAAGTAACTTTAGATATAGTATAAAATTATATATAATAGTATATATTAAAGAGTGTAGTTATAGAGACTAAATTTCCTCTCTATTTAGTCAGAAGGAAGGAGGGTTATTTATAGGTAAATTCTATAGTAGAGCTGCTAGATTAAGTATAGATAGTAGCTTAAAATAACCTTAGAGGCTAAAATAACTCTTATAGCTGCTTTCCTACTATAGAGTAGATTAGCCTTTATAGCTTATTAGTCTTTTTATTAAATTCCAGCTAGTATTCCTCTTTTAACTTTATTTATATATGCAAAGAAATATAGGCGTAAAGCATATTAAATTCTTACATACAAAATACATGCAAACATTCCTTATAGGCAATTTGTATATTATAGCTGTTTCCCTTTATTTTTGTAGGTGTGTTTTTATAGTAGGCAGTATCTACCGCTAACAAAAACCTACTATATACTGCAATAACCTTTAAACTATAAGGCTAGTTACCCTAGACCTTCCTAGAGTTAAAACAGCTCTAAGGCATATTAATATATATAACGCCTAGATAAGGCAGGCCTATAAGGAAGGAAAATTCAATATAAAATACCTAAAAACCTTAGAAATACCTGCTAACAGCCTTATAAAACCTCTTATAGAGCAAAAATTCTATAATTTCAGACAACAGCTATAATTTCAGACAACAGCTAAAACAGCTAAGCCTATCTAATATTAAAGGCTTTATTTTAGCTAAAGAAGCTATTACAAATTCAACAAATTAGCTATATAAGCTACATCTATTCTTTTATTTATTTATATCTATTTATTATCTATCTTTATTACTTATTATTTATCTTTTATTTATATTTCCTACCTACTATAACTTACCTAGCTATATTTAATATATAGCTAAGGGGGTAT
>NW_024467628.1:63248-64376 GCF_000804445.1 Metarhizium album ARSEF 1941 | reverse complement strand
TCTTTAATACATACTATTACATACAATTTTATACTATATCTAAAGTTACTTCTATTATACCTTAAGAATCCCTATTATCTTATGCTTAGTAATTAACTAGATTACATAAGCTCTATTTATTATACCTATATTATATATAAAGAGTCTCTTAATTAGCTGATAATAATTACTAACTTTAAGTATATTTAATTTACTCTTAATTATAATACTCTCTTTAAATATAAAGTTATTAGCTTTACTAATTTACTTAATTAAGTAAAGTAGTTTAATAAGCTTTAATAATTTACTTTTTATAAGCTTTATAGCTAATAATACTATATAGCTTAAAGAGTAAGTAGAGTTTTTTTTAATAAAAAGTTCTATAAGTTATACTTATAGCTTAAAGAAATAGCAACTTATTTAAAAGAGATAAAAGCACTAGCTACTATTAATTTCTTTATTTTAAAAGTTTTATATTTACTTTAAGAAGTTTTATAGAAGTAAATTACCTTAAAAATTAAATCTTATATATAGCTTAAAATTATCTTAAAGAAGTTAGTACTATAAATAATTAGTATATATATAAATTAGTAGATTAATATTACTATATATATATTTAAGCTTCTCTATATAGAATTAAACTTAATTTTAAAACTAGTTCTAAACTAGTTCTAAAATAATTCTAAATTTAATTTTATAGTAAAAAGTAGACTAATATATAAAGCTAAGTATAATTATTAAGTTTATAATTAAAATATTCTAGCTTTTCTAGCTGTTTTATATACTATTTATTTATAATTTTAGTAAGAAATAATTTAATATTAATTTTATAAAGTAGTATAAGTATATTATATAGAGCTTATTAATTAGCTATATTATTATTAAAACTTAGTAGAATACTTTAGTTTAAAGTATTTTATATATAATATAAGTCTATAGAAATTCTAGATTTAATATACTAATAATTTCTTTATATATAAATTTTATAGCTATTTTATAAAGTAATAAAGTTAGTAAACTTATCTTAAATAAAAAGTATATATACTATATAAAGAGTAATTTAGTCTTTAATATTGCCTTTAATAAATAAAGTATACTTAGCTAATTTATAGAAGAAAGATATTTATTAGTTAGAGGCACTTATATAGA
>NW_024467628.1:0-62458 GCF_000804445.1 Metarhizium album ARSEF 1941 | reverse complement strand
TATAAAATATACTATACTAAAGAAATTATTAAATAGTCTTTTTAAGACTTTTAAGCTATTTATATAGTCTTAGTATATTAAAGTAGAAAATAATTTAGAATTAATTTAAAATTAATTTTAAAATAATTTAGAAATAATTTAAAAATAATTTAAAAATAATATAAAACTAGTTTTAATATAAATCTAAAAGAATTATAGTATAAAGTTTAATTTATATATTAAGGTAGAAGGAATTTTTTCTATATAACTTTATACTTTTAAAAAATCTAAAAATTAGAAAATTAGAAAATTATAGTAGCAGCATTTGCAGATGCGAGCTAATGTGCGACTGTACACTTGTCATCTCGCCAGGTCGACATGGCACACAATGGCAGAGCAGAGACTGCGCTCCTAGTAGTTCCTGTGGTAATATTGGACAAAACAGTAGGGGTACATTATAACTGTACTCTAAATCAAGTTCTATGGTACGGATGGGCTACGAGGACTCCGCACAAAGGGATGACGGGCACGACAACGGTGACATGGGAGAATGACATCAAGAGACCCAAGTGTCGCGTCCTAATTTCGATCCATTTGGTGCGCTGAAAAACGCTGCTGGCTGCCTGGCGCCCTCGCGTTCAGCGTCCGTCGAATCCGCTCGCTGGGCAGCCACCGCTCTGCGGGAATCAGCCACCACGAAAGCACGGCAAACATGGTCACCACGGCCATGATGACGGGCGCATAGTTGAACGTCGCCGCCGAAACAGGAAAGGCATACGGCGAGTAAAGCACAGCCACCACCCACGCGTTCCATGCAACAGAAACGGCCTGCAGGGGCTTGCTGAGGCGCCCTAGGCTCCAGGCGGCCTTGGGAAAGGTGTTGGGCGTGAGGAACAGGCGGCCAATGCAGATGAGTCCATACGCCGCGGCGGACGGCACTCCGGCGGCCGACACCAAGGACGTGAAGTCCACGGACGACGGCAGAATCGTGCAAGTGATGATGGACGCCACGGCCCAGACGACTATGACTGCGTTTCGTGGCTGTCCGTCAACCACCCTGGATACCCAAGGGGAGAATGGCAAGACACCGTCGCGGGCAACGGCAAAGACGAGTCGTGATGCGGCAAGGACGGCAATGGCGGTGTTCTGGAGCGTCTCGTTAGAATTGACGAACGCTCGTGACTTGATACCCTGGGCATCGCTCTCTGGGCACTGCCGTGGCTCAACTTACAAACCAAAGGGCGACTATGCAGATGACATTCATCAAGATGTGTCGCCCGTTACCCAGGATGGCCGCATACAAGGGCACGAATGGCTGTGCTCCTCCAAAGCCAAAAAATACGTCTGATGGCGGCTGTCGAGAAGCTCAGCGAACAAGTCCTACCTGGCACCTAGATTTTCACGTGTGCACTCACCACGCAGAACAGGAAAAGGATGACAACTGCAAAGCCGCCGATTCCGCTGACGACTGTGCTCCAGAAGATTCCCCGAGCTGCCGCAACGCTAGCGTTCCGAGTCTCTTCGGCAACGTGGCCAGACGCGTCGAAGCCAATCAAGACACCCGCAGTGGCTAGGTAAGACAGACACCAGTTCCAACCGGCCGGCGCTCCGGTTCCATTGTACGTGGTCATGAAAGCGTCGTGCGCAGAGCGGAAGCCGAATGTCTTGGAGGTGGCAATAGGGAGCCAGATCATGTTCAACAAAAAGTCCAGCATGACGGACGAGGTGGACAGATAGAATATCCACTTGAAATACCGAGCTGCTCTTGTCAGCACAGAAGCATCGTTGTCGCGCACAGCGTGAAACCTGCGACTGACGAGGCAAGAGGTTCCAAATGGCGGCCATGGCGAGCAGCACTTCCGTCGTGATCCACTGGACAGCTCGGAACTTGACGTTGGATGCGTCGGAGGGGAAGTCGAGGTCGAAAACTACCATTTCCTGTCTGGGCATCAACATGTGTGCTTGCGGGACGAGCCGAGCCGGCAACCTACAGAGAGCATGTAGTTGGCGGCCGCCTGAGAGTTGCCTAGAGAATTTCAGAACCGAACCGCGGCGTCCCTTCGAAGCAAGACACATGACTCGACTCGGGACGGATGAAACTCACTCGCACAAAAGGTAGTCCAGGCCGTGGTGCTCCACCACGCAACAACGAAGCCGAACACACGCCCGAAGCGTGGACCGCCAGCCTCTGCTGCCCACAGGTAGATGGAGCCGGCCAGGGGAAGCGACGAGCATACTTCGGCAATGACAGCTGCCGTCATGAAAGTAAAGACGCACGTAGCCACGAAGCTTGTCCTGGTTCGTCTGCCTCGTCAGACAACTCTTGGTCGCGAGCGCTGGTGGTCGTACCAGTAAGCGAGGTTGCCGCCGGCGGCAATGCCCGTGGCAAACGTGACTCGGACGCCGCCGACGAAATACAGGGCCGCTGAATTTGTTACTTGATTACGCTTCCTTTCATGCAGGGCGAGGGGTGAGGCCTCAAATACCAAAGGTAGTGGCAAAGTTGTGGAAAAGGTTCAACGTTCGATGCAAGACCTAGGACATTGGTAAGATGCTTGCCGCATGGCTGCCGGGTAGCAAGTCATCGTCGTACAGGTTTGTAGCCCAGACTCTCCTAGCGAGACCATTAATCGACCAGCTCAAAGAGCGTCCCGTTGCTGTTTACTCGACATACCAGTATTCGCGCGTCAGCTGTCGATTCCTGCTCAGGGTCGCACCGAGCATCGCCTGCCCCGTTCCCCTCGGCAGCCATGTCCTTTCGAGCGCTGATGGAGGGCTACAAGGAAATCGATCATCGGAATCTACGGATTTGGAGAAGAAACTAATGAGTTGAAAGGCGATATCTTGATGCTATGTTGTCAGGTATCGCAACAGTAGGGCTGATTTGAGCTGTGAAGTTGTTCGGAGTCCCAGACCAGACCAGCCATCTGAGTGAGGTAAGCCGTCCCGCACGCTTGCCCGTCACGTGCCGACTAAAAAAAAGGGCGAACAAAGCAGCAAGTGCAACCCGTAGATTATAGTTTCCTTCTTGAAAGCCGTCAAAGCAGGCCTCTCAGACAGTAAGCAATCCATGATTGGACGATAACATCAACCTCAAGGAAAAGTTGATGGGCGGGTCGAAAATGCATCGGACTAGACGCATGTTCCAGGAAGTCTGTTTTTCTCGCTTGTAGCAATATTATCATCTTGCCAGGATGCTGCCTTTCGTGCTGGACTTGGCAGCCCTTCTCGATTTCGGTTTCGCATTGATGCGTTGCCAGTTGCAGCTGGACCTGCCCCAGTGCCACCTAGCGGAATTTTAAGGCTGAATGTTTAGCATAAAAACGCAGAAAAGGTAGTCCAAAGCTAACTTACTGTAGTCTTCGTTACTGGACATTAATACAGATCTAGCTATTATAGTAGATTGCGAGGGGAGGTGTTGGTAGGATGTGGAGATGCTCTGTAAAACAATGTACAAGTTCCTTGCCGAAAACAGGAAATCCCTGGAGCAATGCGAATTGTGATGAAACGTCTTCGCTTGGCTGACATTGAGCCGCCGCGATTTGGACCAGGCCCTTCGTCTCTAGCCCGAAATTTATCCTGTGCACGCATCCTCTCGTAGTCGGGCATGGCGTACCTGGTCATCCATTCCGAGGCAGGACTTCCTTGACGGTGCGACGTTGCTCCGGCCTGTACGCCACCATCGATCTAATCATGGCAAGCAGAGCTTCCCTCTCGGCTGAATCCATCGTCTCAATCTTATATCGTGCGCACTCTTTCTGCATTTCTTCAAACTGATAGTAAGGTGTGAAGTCAGGGTGGAAACGAGACAAGATAGGCTGGGCATCCTCCGTATAGTGCTTGGAGCGCTCATCCCAATTCTTCCGCCACTCATCGGGGCAGCTTTCCAAAGACTTGAACCTGCATCGACGTCACGAAGTCGTCGGTAGGCCAAAAAACTTGGAACAAGTACTGCCAGGTGAGAGCGCCCCATTCGCTGGAGACCGACTTCGGCTTCGTTGGCTCAAACCTGGACTCTGGTGGGAGACAGTCGGCCACCGTATAACACGTAGGTCTCGTCTCTTAAGAGAGGCGGTATGACTGGCCGAAGTCAACGAGGTAAATATGGGCATCAGACAGCGAAAGCTCATGGGCTCTCGGCGCGGGGGACCAGACGGGCAGGACGGCGACAGTTGGGCAACCCGGTGGAGTCGGCTTGTTGTCAAAGGCATGTACCGGCTGTAGTGTCGGTTCTCCACAACGCAACAGCAGCTCCTCGTCAGACCAGAGATGAGATTCCTGCGGGAGTCTGAATAGGACGTTTCCCAGATAAAGGTCTAGACTCGGCCAAGTCAGAAGGGTATCGAGACAGCGCACAAGTACAAAGCATTTACCTCCGCGTACAAGTCCTTGCCATGCAGGTAGGCAACAGCCATAATTATCTGGCCGCGACAGCACGCGCAACGGGCAGTGCTAGAGGAGGGCTGCATCCGCAGTCTATTTTTTCCCTCACGCTGCACCGTGCAACGTCAGTGACGAGGCACATATGGGTGCCGTTGGGGCCGTCGACGTGAAAGGTGTCGAGGAGTCTGAGTGTCATGCCTCGGAACAAGGCGCCGTCGTCGTCGGCCTCAGACAGATTCCTTAACAGGGAAATAATCTCAGACCCGCGCCTCTGAGGAACTGGAGGGATCTGGCCGTCGACTTACGTAAGCACCCACACCATCGAGCCATCCCAATTTCCGCTTCGCCCCACCCAACTCGGGGGTCGGGTCGGGCCGCACCCGCCTAAAAAATACGGTCCGACCGCCCACATTTCAGTGCCCACGTGCCCACGGCCTCCCCGATCCCCGTCAGGGGCCAGGGGAGCCAAGGCATTCCCTTCACAATCCCCTTTCAATGTGCCACATGGGGCTCCCTCTCACCTCACAAAGAGGCACTTCCGCGTCGTCGCAGATTCGGAGTGACTCACGACGCCGCAGCCTCTTCTATGCCTTGTATGTATGGGGTCCGCTCGGGCTGATAATCAAAGACGGAGCCGCGGATGTTGATGACCAGATCTATAACAGAGCGTCTAATGCGCAAGTAAGCACTTGAGTCTGTGCGTGACTGGGGCTCGTCCTTGGAGCACTTTGGCTCGACTCGCATATAGCAAACACCCTTTGGTATCAAAGGTCTTTGGTTTTCCAACCGGTCCCCGTGGCCACAGGCTTCTCTTTATGCAGCAGCCCTTTCCCCTGGGACTTGTGACAAAGCTCTTGTTTCAACAAGGTCCGTGTGACACTTTGTCTGGAATTTGTACCCCGATATAGAAGCTTCATATCAAAAAGGCAATAGAACATGGCGGTACGGCTGCTACTTAGGGGCAAAAGATGATTACCTTGAATGGCGAATCAAAGCTCAGTACGGAGTACTGGTCTTTGCAAAGCTTGCAGTGGTTGCGTGAAGGGCAAACACACGGACAACATGGTCGCTGCTTCGGAGTTCCGGTAACCCGGCTGGCACACACGCCTTGCATCTCGGCCAGTGTTCACTCCGAGTGTGCATGTTTTGCCGGCGGAGAAAGGAGCCACGACGGGGTATAGGAGCTGGAACAATTAGGTTCGATTTAACGCCATACGTCTTAGTCCCTGATTCCCACTTACTTTGTTTAGGACGTGTTGGGCCTTGGCTACAAATACTCGAGCCTGTGCTCCGAGTAGGTAGCAAGGGAAGGGCCTTTTCTTGGCCTCAAAGCCATCGTCGTCGACACCTTCACTGAGGGGTAGATTTCTGCAGGCTGCGGCAGGGGAAAATGAAGCATGCGAGGGTTGGAGTCATCATTATGGTCCGCGCAGGCGGAGGCGCTGCTCTCCGGACATGACGATTGAAACCACCAGGGCCAGCAAGTTCACAATAGTACACCGGCTACAGCGTCGAAAGCTGTTCCTCATTGGCAGAGCGAGGAAACACCCAAGGTCGTGGGACCGTGAAGAGGACAGTAAAGACTGCCGGCGGCTTGGAACGACGCGCGCCATGTCATTGCACATCGTGGTGTTGCTGAATGCTCAGAATAGCACGGGGGCCCGTGTCTAATTTTTCTGCTGGTAGTCGGCAAAGTTCGCTCCCTTCCTCCACCTGAACCATGATGGGACGCCATGTGTGTCTGCAAGAGGGAAGTGATCTGTCCAAAATCATCTGCACCGCTGGTCTTGCACGTCTAGCCGACTCTTGGTTCCAGTCCACTGCGTGCATCTTGCCACAAAGCCGATTCTTGACCCTTGTCGTCTCGCGACTCGAACTCCAAGAGCACTGCTGTTCTTTCCTCTGCTTATTGTACTCCAATTGATTGTTTGGCTTCACTGGGGTGGGTGTGATGGCTGAGAGCAGTGGTGCAAAGCATTCACGTGCCATCACAGCACTTGAACTCTTGCAGAACGAGCCGCAGCTGATTCTGAACGCACCTCGGCCAAGGCAGCAACATGATGAAATGGGATGTCGACGTCGCGCTTCCGCCATGGCGAGTAAGTCGCCGCGTTCAGACAAGTTGGGGACTCGCGGCCGACAGTTGTCCCGTGTGTGGTGCAATTCTGACTATTAATATGACACTACCGCTCATACTTTTCTTAACCGGTACATCCAGCATTCTTTCCATCAGGCACACTTTTTCAATACAGTTCAACGATGGATCGATTAGCTGAGGTGGAAAGTGCCTTGAAAGAAGACTGGACATTTCATGAGTATGAATACAGAGGTACCCATCAGTATGTAGCCGTGCCTCCCAGGAGCCTCATTCATGGCTGCGTGGCTGCTTTTGAACTGCTGAGAACCACGAGCTAACGCCGTCTTCCAGGGTGGTGATAGTTCACGGAATTGGGGAGGATGGACAAGGCCAGAATGCCGGGAAGAGCGTGGCGTGGGTGGAAGAGTTTGTCCTCAAGCGCTACGGCGCAATCGACGTCGTCCACTTGGCAAACGGCCTTGATATCCAGTCGGGAGTTTCGTCCAAGATGCTTCGAGAGGCGGCTATGAAGCTCCTGCATAATATATCGGGACTGGGCCATGATATACCTGTACCTTTCATTCCACACCTAATCGCAAAGCACACACTTTGAACTACAACTAACGGGCACTCTACTGATAGTGCATTCTTATCGGTCATGACATTGGTGGGCTTGTGATCAAGCAAGTATGGTTCCCCCTTTTACTCCCCGACAGACAAACATGACCTTATTCGATAGCAGGCCGTCTTGATTGCCACGAGTCGCCGCCGTAAGAGACAGATTTGTGGTCTCAGAATATCCTCCTTGGTAAGCTTAGACTTCAAGTGCCAAAGTTTTCATTTCTCACCTCTCCTCGACACAGGTATTCGTCGGGACTCCTCATCGAGCTACCAAAGTTGAATCGTGGGAGACGATATCTCAAGCGCTCTTGCTGCGGAGAACAAATAAGGAGGCAGCCACGTTTTCGAAGCCATGTAGGCAGTTGGCTCAGATTCTCATGACGGTGAGCCAGAGCTTCCACGCCGTGGCCGCAGGATACCGTATTGCTAGTTTTTACGACGACGTGTCCACCGCATCATCAGCATCCGGGGTGTGTATAGTCTCTCCTCCGCTGCCTGCCCTGTCTTTGCGGAATCAGTCCATCATTCTTGGAGGAAAACTGTCTAACTCTAAAGGCGCAGGCGTTTTCCAAGGAAGCGTTGACGATGGGAGTCCCCGGTGAAATCTGCCACCGCATGGACGGCAGACCCGACGGCCCTGATGACCTCGAGCAAGACGATGAAAGGAGTGGATTCGTATATTTGATCGCCGAGATAATGTCAGACAAGAAAAGTTGGTGACCCTAACCCGCCTACTGGCAGAGCCCGTAATGTTGACCAAATCCCTTGCAGAAAAGCCATATCTATATTTTGATCTTGTCTCAAAGCTATCAACGACCATTCTCGACTGCTCTCCCGACCGTGAAGCCCAGCTCTTTGCGCCTGCTCCCGAGACGTTGCACTGGATTCTCGAACTCGATGCATACGAGAACTGGATCGGACCATCGTGTCGCCCTTTGTGGCTGCGTGGCCAGGAAAAGTCGGACATGACGGCTTCGCTGCAAATGTTGGAGAGGCAGGCGCGACAGAGATTCCCATATGCCAATATCATCAAGTACTCCTTCAACGCCAGCGACGACCGCTCTCGATCGACACACAGAATGCTTTGTTCTCTCATCTACCAACTTGTCATCCTTGAACCCGCCTTGGCTGGGCGTGTTGAGAATATCTGCCGGTATGCGATAATCAGCAGCGAGCCCTTTAGTGTTGAACATCTATGGGTGCTCTTCCGCTCGATGCTCTCCTGTCCTCACAGGGGAGCTCGTGTCACCATCTGCTTGGTCAACATGATGGACGAATGCGACCCTCGTCGCAGCCAGTTCCTCAACAGCCTCCTGTCCTTGGCCGACTCGGAAACCACACCTCGCTACTTTCGACTGGCAGTCACTTTTCGTGAGGCTCCCGATGCTAATTTCAATTTCGCCGCTGATGCCATCAACATTGACCCGAGAGTAGAAGACCAAGACCCTGACAAGACGCAGAGGGAGTTGGAATCCATGGCCGCTCGCGAGGCTTCTTCGTTGTTGCAAGCTAGACCGGAGCTCGCTGAATTTGGCGGCATCGTCTATGAGAAACTGGCAGCTGCCCGAGATGGCTTCACCGTCTCACTCACGGCAGTATTGTTGAAGGGATGCCAGTGGCCATTGACATACCCAGAACTGAGCTCTCTACCACACACTCCGTCCGAGCTATATCAACATTTTCTCCAGAGAATACCCAGTCAGCAACAAGCCTGGGCAAGCCAAGTATTGTCTTGGGTTGTCCTTGCCTTTCGGCCACTCAAACTGACGGAGCTCGCCGTCGCCTTGCTTCTTCCAAACAACGACCTCGCGTCAATCTCGGTGCAGCAGAGGGTGAGGCTCTTGAATCTCGAATCTGAGCTCCGTCGGGTATTTGGGAACTTGATCCAGATCCAAGATGGCACTGTCTTGCCGGTACACAGCAGCCTTCGGGAATACCTTGTCCAAGGTCGAACGGGCCACCCGGACAGGCCTTCGCCACTCCTCTCCCATGGGCATCATGTACTGGCGGAGTCGTGTATCCAGTACTTTGGGCTCGTGACGGTGCAAAAACAGCAAGCAGGTCCCGAGAAGGAACTCGACGTTGGAGACGACTCAGACGATGTCGACGGGCCTCCAAGGGGACACGGGTACGACTTTCATGGGTATGCCGCCCAGTATTGGTCCAAGCACTACAACTCGGTGGAACGGGAAGACTTTCCAAAGCTTCGCAAATTGGCATTGGAGCTGCTGGAGCTGCAACCAGACCCGGCTGCCTCGACTGATGAGGCGCTGTCGTTGATGCCGCCGTCACGCGTCTGGATAGATTCGGCCTGGCGCTCCAAGGAGCCGCTTTCTGTCGCTGCCGCACATGGGTGTCATGACATTGTTGGTGCAATGGTCGACGAGGCGAGCCTGAGCAGCGCGGCCTGCTCTTGGGCGCTGGGCCCTGCCATGATGAATAGAGACGAGAAAATGGTCAATTACCTCCGGGCAGCTGGCGCCCGGCATCACGAGGCTCTGCTCCAGGCTGCCCGGCATGGCTTGGACTCGGTGGTGCGCCAGCTTTTGAAAGAAGGGGCTCAGTTCGTCACGAACGAGGGCGATCCGCCATTGCACGAGGCGTCTGAGTCTGGGTATGCTGGAGTGGTGAGACAACTGATTGATGCGCATTTCAATCCAAACGCCAGGGCATACAAAAGCATGCCTCTTCATCTCGCCAGTCAGTTTGGCCACGTTGACGTGGTGGAGGTGCTTCTAGACGAAAAAACAAAAGCCGTCAACGCCGTCAAGATTGAAGCACTGGATCGTGACGGCCTAACTCCTCTGCTTGTGGCCACTACATGCCAGCATGCCAGCACAGTCAAGAAACTTCTCGAATTGGGTGCCGACATTGACGCGATAGGCGAGGGGACCAAGACTTCAGCCTTGCACATTGCCGCCGAGCTCGACAGGGAAGACATTGTGGACATATTGTTGACTCACTACGAGGCACTTGGGAATAAGGTCGGTAACTTGGAGGCTCTCCGAACCGCCATCAAGAGACAAGACAAGCGCCTGTACACGCCGCTGCACTCGGCCGCAGCCAAAGGCAGTGTGGAAGTAGTAAAGAAACTTGTTGGCAAGCTGCGAGTCAGTCAACTGAACGAGGAGGCACTGTTCATGATGCGGAGTAAGGACGGAGATACGCCCCTTCATCTTGCGGCCCATGGTGGCCATGGCCATGTGATAGACGCTCTTCTTGAATGGCAAAGGGACACGACAAGGGCGAGCCCAGGACTCTGTGACAAGCCCAACATTGGCATCGCCAATGAAGCTTCCCGACTTCCCATCCACTTTGGCGTCCTCTGTCGCGATGCATCCATCGTCGCTCGGCTTTGTTTCGAGCATCAAAAACACCAGGTCCCTGTCAACTTGACAGATGCCGATGGACAGAGCCCCCTTCATCTCGCATGTCACGACGGCCTAGCCGACATCGTCGACATCCTCCTGAAGCATCAAGGCTGGACTGACGAAGCGAACAGAGACGGCGCCACGCCTCTTCTTCTTGCGTGCGACCTCGGGCACCTGGGAATTGTCAGCAAGCTCCTGAGCCACGGCTCGAGCCTAGAGGTGGCCGACTCGCGAGGTCGCCGCGCCTTACACAGGGCCGCAGTCGCAGGGCACCCCGGGTTAATTGAGAAAATTGTCCACGCCTCGCCCAGGCCCGTCGTCAGCCATGTGAACTTGAGAGACAACCGCGGAAGAACACCACTTTACCTGGCGGCAGGCTGGGTAAATCGCCAAGCAACGAAAACGCTCCTGGATGAGGGGGCGGACGTCAGGCAAGTAGATAACGAGGGCCGAAGTGCGTTGTTTGCCGCGTGCATGAGTGGCCGTGCCGACGTCGTGGCCATTCTGCTCCGGAAGATTAGGGACGATATCAAGGACGTGGAGGGGCACGAATCTGCTACACGCCCAGGCCTTCTCGAATGCTTCTATGCCCTGCTATCACGGATGCCGCGACGCTGGGCTGTCCAGGAAGATACCGACCGGACCGACTCTCCGGAATGCCGGGCTGAGACTCTGATGGACCTTTTGCGATTCCCCCATACCTGGGACAGCGGCACGTGGGAGGGCATACTGCATCTCGCTGCGGCAAAGGGGATGGCCGCGGTTGTCGATGCTGCCTTGGGCGTTGAAGGGCTCGATCCCAATTGCTGTGACGATCGAGAGCAAACACCTCTGATCAAGGCGGCTGAAGGCGGGCACTATCAGGCGTTGGAGCGTCTCTTACGGGATCCCAATGTTGATAGAAGTCGCAAGGACTGGTCCAAATTCTCAGCCATTACTATGGCATCTTTATGGGGGCATCGAGAACTTGTCGAGCTGCTTGCCTTGGACCGACAATGTCTCATGGATGCCGAAACTTACGCAGACGTTTTGCAGTGTCCGTACGGACTTGATGTCGCCAAATTCCTTCTGGACCGTGTCCACTGGTATTACCCTCATCGCAGCTCTCGTAATGTTTCACCGCTAGATGCTGCGATGAGCGGCGCTTTAGAGGTGAGGAACCACGAGCTGGTCTCTTTGCTTGTGAATCGAGGCGCAAACGTCAACCACACCGACAGCAAGGGAGTCACGCCGCTACATAGCGCTGCGTCCCGGCACGACGCCGAGTCGTGTAAATTTCTCCTGCAGTCCGGAAAAATATCCAATGTAAATGCTCGAGATAAGGATGGCTGCACGCCGCTGCACATGATTGCGAATGACAAAGGCCAAGAGGGTTTGTCAGGCCGACGTCAAGACGTCTCCGCTGTCAGAGCCCTGTTGGAGGCCGGTGCCAAGGTAGATTGGACGAATGTAGACGGGAAAACAGCCCTGTTCGTCGCAACACTCTGTGGGAATCTTCCTGTAGCCGTGGAGCTCCTCAAGCACGGGGCGAATCCGGTCGCTGAAACGAATGACGGGCGGACGCCGCTGCAGGAGGCGGCCAGGAGAAGCACCAGGTTTTTCCAGCTCATGCTAGATGAGGTCGACAGGAGGAATGAATCAGCCGAACGAAGGAACTTGTCTCGGGACAGTCCGCTCACCATCGCGGCCCGGGAGGGCTGCGTGGGCGTCGTCAAGGCGTTGGCGAACAGAGACGACGTGGACGTCAACAGGTGGGGAGGAGATCTGGTACTTACACCTCTGGGAATTGCAATACATCAACGCCACAGAGAAGTTGTCGCGGTCCTCCTTCAATCCCGGAGGATTTCCTCGTTGCATGCCCAGCAACACCTGCTCTGGGAGGCAGCCAAAGGGGGCAGCCAGGAAATCCTGGCGCTATTGATCGACCACGGTGTGCACGCTTCATGTACAAGCTCCGAACTGTGGAAGCTTGCCATGTGGTCCGAAAACGCTCGCCTCATGGAAATCCTACGGAGGTCAGACTTTGGCAAGACCATGCGGGATGAACACGGCTGGTCGCTCGCATGGGTCAGATACGTCAACCTCCCGCAGGGAAGAGAGCAGGAGATTCCGCCCGAAACGTCGGGCCTGTGTTGTTTCCCACCCTCCCGCTGGGTCGATGGACGTCTAGAGCGTTGCAGGAATTTGGAAGTGCCACATATGACTCCGGCTCGGAGCCGCGCCGGACTTGAGCTCTGTCCGACGTCGTTTTCAGGTGCGTTTCCAACATGTCAAAGAGTGCCGTGTCTGTTGGGCCACTCGAGTCGCAGCTAACGTATTTCAAGGCGAATTTACCCTTGTACTTGACCGGCAAAGCACCCCTTCGTTTACGACGGACCATCCCATCCCGCCAGTCGGCGAGTTTGCATTGGAAATTGACATCCTGGAACTTGGATACCACAGGTGAGAAACTTAGTTTGAACATGGTCACTCACTGCCGCGAAGCCCTGCTTACGCGACTCGTGATATAGCGAGCTCTGGGCGGGTTTCCAACAAAACAACGCGATACTATGGCGACCGTGTGAGAAATATCCATGCTAGAAGGCCCATGGCGATTCCTCCATCTGGGTAAACCACCCATGTCGCGGAGAGACATATGGTCAGGGAGACGTGATAGGCTATTACCTCGACCAGTCAAGAGGTCGTGCCTCCTTCACCAAGAACGGACGGGAACTAGGTAGGACGAGCTGCCCGTGGAATATGTCAAAGGTGCTAACAGGATTGGCTAGGGATTGGGATTGCGTCTGAAGGCATGCGGGGTCGACTGCGTCCCATCGTGGCGGTTGAGCCGGGCAAGGCACGGATCAGAGTTAGATTTAGCTGGACCAGGCCGAGGGATCTGAAGCAGTCATAGACGACTATGCTTCCGACTGCTGGAAACAAGGGCCCTGTAGAGTAATGACGCCAGAAATTGAAACAATGCTCAGGGCGCTACCGTTGACGGCGGGGATTAATGTGACTTGACGCATCTCCAGGTACAACGCATCTCGCGCTCATGGGCGCGGCCGTGTCGTAGATTGTCAACAGTACTGTGGCCGTAAAAGGGCGTGTCCGAGACAAGATACAGGTGACCGGGAGACACCTCACGGGAGTCGGCGTCGGCCGGATCCGGCTTCTCGGAGCCTTCCGATCCGACTTCAGCCACGGCCCCGCCCCGCGCCCACGCGTGCTCGTCAAGTGCAAGTGCGCTGCTCCCACAAGTCGTGGTACACTTTGCCTGCTTCAACTGGTCCTGGTGGCGACTATCACAAAGTCCGCAGCTCAGCAGACAAACCCTGTTGACGCTCATCAAGCGCCCCAGACACTCTGCGCAATCGGACCGTGGACGGGGGATGCGGAAACTCGCTTGCTCGACGACGCGCCGCGTCATTGTACCCTTGTGGCGACTCCAAATTGGACCATCAAAAGATGGGACATTGCAAAAATGTACACCAAAATCAGAGTGGACCCTCCTACGGGCCCCGATTCGGCCCTCGGAAGCCGGCCCCGGCCGGGTGGAGTCATGGATATGTGGGGCCGGGCGTGACGCCACGGCGGGCTCTGGAGCAGATAAGAAATACCAATGGCGGCGCCTGGCTCTCTGCAAAATCAGGTCTTGACGCGTGAGCTACTACTTGAAGATGGTCTATCCTCCTGCCTGTGTGGTCAGCGATTTCCTGTCGATACGGGGCACCGTGTTGTCTCCAGAGCGCTCGGCTCCCTGCCGTGAGTCCCTGACAGAGGTGTTCCTGCCACCGGTAGCTCGTCTCGGGCATCTGTTACATATGAGAAGGTGTAGCTTCAACAGTTGTTGATTCCTTGACCCGCAACACTTGGGCTGGGGATGGTCTCGGTATGGATACACTTTTCAGCCTTGTATACATGTCCGCAACATTATCCACTTGTAACTACTCGCTTATTCTGAGTCGGTCATCACTCACCAGGGCGTTTTACTCGGTGGCGGCGCTGGCCGCTCGGTAATGAGAGGGGGGAGACGATACCGGTTTCTGGGATGAACAAGCCAACGAGCCCGCATTCGCAGTCAAGATGGCCACTGTTAGCGCCGCCGTTAGAGCAGTAACAGACATGTGCGCGATCCTCGACGTCATCATTCGCGCTCTTGTATACTGTTCTACACTCCTCAGACTCGCGTTCGTGCACCCGATCAATCAACGGCGCGGCACTGTCTTCCGTCTCTGGGGCCATCCCACGCCGCCTATTGCGAATTCCAATGCCTCATGTCGCTTCGACATACCAGATGAGAAGCGGTAGAAGCGCTGGCGGTGTCGGCTATACGCAGTGGACGCCAGGGCTCATAATATCACGGTCTCTCCGACACCAATGCCCAGCACGTGGCTCGGCGCCCAGATGTCCGGACAGGGGATGCAGTGAACGCAAAGCCAAACGTGGAGGTGGTTGTGCTTTCTTCGCACTCGCCCTGGTGGCGAATTTTCGACGGCGGCCGTGGCCTCCCGTGGGAGTGCCGAGTCGAAGAAGGCGGCTCGCTTTCCGCGCTCCTCTGGCAGCATTCTCAGATGCCGACAGCAGCATGCTAGGACAGGGTCACTCACTATTGGCAACAGCCACAGCGCGGTCAGAAATGTCAAGCGTGAAACGCCGAAGCGGACCGCGGCGTCTTTTGACCTTGGGAGACTGTAAGCAAAGGAGACAAGAAGCGGGATAGTGAAGCCCCAGGAAAGAATACAGGACAGCCGAGAAGACGACGAGGTACTCTGTGAACAGGCAATCAATTGATCAGCATCCGGTGTGCAGTCGGATGCTCGGGACTCGTGTCAACAAGCCGCACAGAGGCTGAGCTCCTGGGGACATCCATGTGATGATGTGATGATGTGATCTTGATGAGTTGTGCAACACGACGACCACCCACGACACAACGGTCGCACAGCATGATCCGTGACAGTGAGCCTAATTAAAGGGGAATGCGACAAGATATCAAGGTATGCTATTACCATGTACGTACGGAGTACAAGAGCCCTTGAAGCTCGAGTTTCGTAGCATACATGAAGAAGCCTTCAAAGACTCTAAAGCCAGTACTTGAGGTGAACAATTGTTCTTCTCGCAACGACAATCACCTCCTGTCCTCGGTAACAGAATTGCCCCTCACGTGGCTGCGATGAGCCGTCTGGAGCGGCAGACCGACTCGGCAGGGCGGCGGGGGTGACGGACCTTAAAAAGTCCCGCCCCCCTGAGCAGGAACGCAAGAAACGGGCGGGCGGGCGGGCGTTGACCCTGCCCCTTGCCGCTGCAGTCTTACACGCCGGGACGATGATTCGTGGCCTCATGTTGCAACGGGCGTCAGCAAGCTTATGCTCCAGTTTCCGCCCTGCCAATCGTATTCGACACTGCCACGGCGTCTTCTGCGGCCATTGCTCTTCTCGGGTGGTTCTTTTTCGGCACCAGCCCGGTCAGGTTGGTCCGAGTCATACGAGCATGTCAGCCCGGGGCCCTGACGCGGCACCCGGAGGGGAGCGAGCCATGGGAACCATGGCAAACAAGGCGCAGACGGCTCCAGGTATTTAACCTTTGACGCGTCCGGCTCGTATGGTCCGGCACAGTGTTTGATCCCTCTCCCCAACGCCTTGTCAATCTCGAAAACCGGCCGGTCCAGCTGACGCGACGTTTGACACCAACAACCGCCTTTGAAGATGAGAGTTTCGGCAACCGTCCTGGCGCTCTTTTTGAGTGTAGCCATGGCGAAGCCGACCTGGGACGTAAAATGTCCGCAGGGCGGGATTTCCGGCTGCATGATGCAGAGCTGTCCTCCGAAGGGCTGTCCTTCTGGCCTGACGTGCTGCCCCAAGCCGTGTGGAGGCAGCTGGGTAAGTTTGATGTCTGCCGATGCAGGTTGGAGTAGCAATGGTGCTGATGGAGCATAGTGCCTGAAATTATAAGATGAGGACTGAATCTATAAGCTTGCCCTGGTTTGCCGGACACCGGGGCCATTTGTCAATAGCGTCATCCCATCCTGTGCGTTTGTAGGCTGTGGATCAGACTGGCCCACGAGGCATGAAGTCGGTGGTTGTTGTTGTTGTTGTTGTTCTTTTTGGAACACATCTAGCCGGCTACGGAGCTGTGACTTTGTATTCAAGACAGCTGGCTTGAGTGATGAAAAGTTTTTGGGCCTTCATACGACTCGTCCACAGTCTAGTATCTCAAGCTGTCGTGTTTGTTTGCCATGTACGGAGTAGGTGTACTTGGAGGACGGGGGTTGGTGCATACAGCAAGCGAATTGACGTCGTGAGAAACACCTCATTCTTATCCTAAACGTGAAAGCAGCCCGTTCACCAGAAAGCACGCGCCTTGTTGTATACACGGCCCTCGTTGGCCAGGTCCTGCCGATGGGAGAAGCACGATGTCCCGAGGCTCGAGCCCTGATCCAAGTGGCCGGCGCTTGTTACAGGGACGCTTTCACTGTAACTAACGTTAAATACACGCGCTGACCCCTGCATCCGCCAACAACGGCCAACCACAACGCAACGCGCGCGGCACAGCAGGGAAGGCACGGCACGGGCCCCACTTGTCCACGACGTGCATCCCCGTCCTCCAATCACGAAAGCCAATTCCCGTCGCCAAAAGCCTCCCTGCTCTCACCGCACCTTTGCTCTGTCTGTCCCTTCTTGCCGCATCGACTTTCGACCAAGCTCAACATGGCAGACAACGTGGCCTTCAAGCTTGCCGTCCTCATAGACGCCGACAACGCGCAGCCGCACATGGCAAGCGTCCTGCTCGCCGAGATCGCCAAGTACGGCACCGCCTTTGTCAAGCGCGCGTACGGCGACTGGACGGGCACCAACCTCAAGGGATGGAAGGACCAGCTTCTGCAAAACTCCATCTTGCCGATGCAGCAGTTTGCCTACACGCAGGGCAAGAACTCCACCGACGCCGCCATGGTCATCGATGCCATGGACTTGCTGTATTCCAACCGCTTCGACGGCTTCTGTCTCGTGTCGAGCGACAGCGACTTTACCCGCCTGGCCTCCCGCATCCGCGAGTCTGGCCTGGTCGTGTACGGGTTTGGGGAGCGCAAGGCTCCAAAGGCCCTCGTCAGCGCCTGCGACAAGTTCGTCTACATCGAGAACCTGTCGCGAAACGTCGACTTCGCCCCGGACCTTGCCGTCCGCACCCACAAGGCCGCCGCCGCCGCCGCCGCCGCCGCCGCCGCCACGCCGGCAGTCGGCTTTCCCACGGCGCAGGCTCTGATACAGGAGGCCATAGAGACGCAGTCGGATGACGACGGCTGGGCCAACCTCGCCGACGTTGGTAAAATCATCACCAAGTGGCAGCCGGATTTTGATGCTCGCAGCTTCGGGTTCCTCAAGCTCAGCCACATGATTCGCTCCGACCCGACGTTGGAAATCACCGCACGCTTCCCTTCGCTGGGGAAGCCGGCCGTGGTCTATGTCCGCGCCAGGAAGCGATCCAGATAGGACGACGTGTTCTTTTCTGCAAGCCTTGTTGATTTGGGAACCCTGGTTTCCGACGTTGGTGCCGGTTTGTTAGTCTTGAGTGCCCTCGTGTTACCTATGGCCGCCGGTCGCACTCATCTCTGTGCGTCATGTCAGTTTCGTGGGCCTCCAAGCATTGACTGATGATGCTCATGCACTCGAGACCGTCAGTCAACGGCCAGCAAGATGACCAGCTGACACGAGGCTTGGGCTTTATTCATGCCACGATAACTACCAGGAATGTCTCACACTGCTCGCCCAGCCCGATGGTATCAAGCACGGGACGCGGGAGGAATGCACAAGCCGGCACATTTACACTCATTCTACACGCATAAATCCCGTCGCCCCTTGAACCCGGCATGCGCTCACGACTCGCGCGCCAGGGAGACCATGCAATCTTCATGGCAACCCACACGGCGCCATTGGTCGGAGAAGAAATCCCCACGCACAGCATCGTGGCAATCACAGCTTCCTTCTCTCCAGCACATGGGAGCCCCGACAACTCCCTAGCACGAAGCTAGCACTGATACTGCCCCATGGCACATGCCAACCAGGATTTGAAAAGGGCAAGCAAGAGAGCAGGGAAGCCGGGGACGGGCTAAAAAAACCGAGGAAAAAAAAAACATCCCACGTTGGAAATAATAATAAACAACAAGGAAGACAACAACCCGCCCCCCCTCTCTCTTCTACCTGCATCGCCTTTGACACGCGAACCGGTGCGAGACGGGGGGAGAAGAAAAAAAGCCATCAACCGCGTGAAATCATGTCGCCGCTCCCCAAGTCGACTGCGCGCAAGCACACCGTCTTCCTGCTCTGCCTGTTCTCGTCGCTCGTCGTCAGCTTCGCCCTCTTCGCCTACTTCATGTTCCTCCCTCTGTCGCAGTTCACCACACGCAACCACGGCCACCACGGCCGCCCTCCCAAGTCCGGCCACGGGTCGCACGCGCCTGCGCATCTCGCCGCCCTCGAGGCGAGCTCCAGGGTGGTCGAGTTCGTCCCGCACGACGAGTACCGGAACCTCGGCCACGACCACGACGCCCTGTGGCAGGACGACCTGCTGCCCCCAAACGGGGGCTACTTGACGCCGGCCCAGAACGGCACGGCCGGTAGAGTCCGCCTGGCCATGTTCCACCAGCTGCATTGTCTGGCAGCCATCCGCTCCGAGATGCAGCATCTGCAAGATGGCGGGCCGTCGTCCCCGTCCCCGTCCCCGTCCTCGTCCGAAGGCCCGGTGCTCCGCCGCCGGCACCGCGCCCTAGCCTGCCTCGACTACTTGCGACAGGTAAACAACGACCCCAATGATGCTGGACACGCGCGGCTCTTGCTGCTCATTGCTGACCGTATGCCGTGTGTTTTAGTCGCTGCTGTGCATGGCCGACGCGACGACTGAGCCGGCACCGCAGTCGGACGAACCCGACGACGACGGCATGGGCGAGCGGCAGTGCAGGGATTGGAATCTCTTGTACCAGGCCTCGGCCAGGTCGGACCACGAGCCGGTGGTCACGTCGTCTGATTTGCGCTGAGTATTTGGGGGCACTGCATTTGCATCTGCGTTCGCATTCGCGTCGAGGACCGCATGGTTGTAGATGGTGTAGACTAGATTTTCTTTCTTGGCGACGGCCATCTCGTCGCACAAGGTAGCAACATGGAATTCAAGTATTGACTACCGCATGCAGTCCGGCGGCGGGTACCAAGGTCCCGTTGCCGCCGCGCAACTCTGCTCCGCGAGGTCCTCACGGTCATGTCATTTACCTAGACGCGGCATCACGACGGGCCGTGGAAACGTAGCAATGAGGTGACCCTCTCTCATTACCTCAAAACCTTACGGTGCTTGCGCCGCCAAGGTCGTCGTCTGACGGCGACTCATGACCACCGTATCATTACACGCGTGCCAACCATCCAACATGGTCGTCTGTCTCATCAACCTATCCTGCTTGACCGGCGCTTCTCCTCACCCCCGAGACCGTCCGAGCAAAGGGAAAGAAACGAGCCTTGTGCCAGTAATTCTCTCCGCGAGACATGACACTCGAAGAGCAGCACAGGACCACCCTCTCCTGGCCTAGACGTGCATCAGTCAATCACCAGCCGCCTGCCCTTTAGAGAGAAGCCAACCGCTCAGTTCGCGTGGTGGCACGCCGCCAAGGAGACTTTCGTTCCATGCCTTTTTCAATCTACCGTCCTCGTCCTGCCAGTGCATCCATCATGTACAAGGCACGAATCTGACCGGCAAAGCAGAGTGGGAGGACAAGAAAAAACACCCGGTCTGTTCCGAAAGCAGGGAAGCAAGCAGGAAAACGGAAAACAAGAACCGAAAGGGGGACTCAATCTGGACCCAAGACTAGGCGGGTTGGGTCGTGTGTGCTGCGAGAAAACAAATCTAAACAGAAGCCATGGCAACGACTGCCTCCCGTCTAAACTAGTTCAATCTGACGAGAACCAAGTTATCCAACAAGGTCATGAGATGGAATTTCAAGACTTGACAGACCAATCGCAAGATCACCAGAGTTGAACAAGTAAAAACGCCCCAGAAAAGACATCATGCCCTCCGGCGTCGGGCTATCGAGCGGAGATTGACGAAAGAGAAATCACCGTGGGAAGAACAGAGCGCAAATCAAGAAGATGCCGTGAACAACACTCACCGAGGGCCCCAGAAGAAAGAAAAAAAGAACAACAAGCCGGCACAAGAAGAATTGAGTAGAGGTTCAAGGCCCGTACACCATGGCGTTTATTATTTCCTCTCGACTCCGTCGTCATCAAATTGTCAGCCGGCCACCTCGCAAAGAGCAGAGAAGAGAGAGCAATAATCAGACAACTCCCTCATGGAACGACGCCAATCTGATGAGGGGAGATCGATGATTCATTTCAAAACGCCAAAAGGTTCTCAAAGGTCCACGTCAATCTCTTGTAACTTCTTGGTCATCTTTTTTTTTTGTGTCCCTCTTGAGGGAGGCTTTTGTATTGTTGTTGGTTTCCTTCCGACTATTCATCCCGGACTCGGATCCTCCAACTTCGACAATGGCATAAATCCAGGGACTTGAATTGTGGGTTTGGACTGCACATGGTGCGAGTGAATCAGCCTCTCAGACCGTCTTTGGCGTGCGCGCATTCGTCACCTCAATGACATCATCCAGGTGATTGCACATGGCCACGAACAAGTCGAAGAACAGTTTGCTGCCACCGGCTTCCATTTCAGCTTGCATGGTCCCGCTCCGCTTGAAGGTCTTGCGGCAGCGGATGATCAGGGCGAGGTAATGAGCACGCAGGCGGCTGTCCGAGTCTGGCGTGTGGGCATAGGCGTACTGGGCAGACCGCAAGATGGTTGAGACATCGATGCCGGCTTGCAGGCCTTGTTTGCGCAGGGCCAGACGCTTCAGCTCCTCGAGGCCGTATCGCTCCGCGGCACAGTAAACAACCGTGTCACGGAGGACATCGGCACCCACGCTGTATACGAAAACGGTGGCGTCGGGAGCCGTGCCTGCGCGGCCACCTCCAATTTCAGGGTTTGGCGATGGACGAGGCGTCCGCACGCGGTCCTCGAGATCCCAAGAGTTACGTGACCTGTTGTGCAACAGGCGAGGGTAGTAGTCACCTTTGTAAAGATACTCGAGAATGGCGGAGAAGACCTCGGGCTCCTCGTCGGGGAGAGAAATCCTCCTGCTCTGCGAATCGGCAAAGTTGCCTCGGCAGGCGGCGTCAAAGAACGGCGACTGGCAGAGGACGTCTTGGTGCGCTGCAAAGAGCCTGCCCTGCCGGCCGACCGTCAAGGTCACGATGGGCGACGGCGTGGCGGATTTTTGGGCAATACGATCCTGCTCATTGAGCGATCTTTGCAGAATCGACAACTTCGCAAGGTCCCGGATAGAGCCCGGCTTCTTCAGTCTCGCAGACTTGTCGACGCGGTTCTGGTCTTGCGACTTGAAACTGCGTTTAAACATGGCTGCGGACTCGCCAAAGAACCGAAGACCGTCTCGGCCGGGACAGCAAGCACAACGTGGTCGAGGGCAGACAGGGAAACGACCACTCTGGAAAATCCGAAAATGAGCGTCTCTTGTCTGGGTCAAAGCCTGAGCGGGCCGGCGGTTCGGTACTGGGAATCTGGGCTCGACACCGGACGTTGACGTTGCGTTTTGACCACTTGGCGAGAGAGCGACGAAGAGAGCGAGGAGGCGCGGGTTGGGGGAGGCAAAAGAGTGACTGACGCACAAGGGGGGTTGACAGGCAGGTCCGGGAGAAGAAATACCGCCTTGATGACAAGATCAAGATGATAGATCTTCGTATGAGCTTTGCGACCCTACTCTTGGCTGTGAGTGGGGGAGGAAGGGGAAAAGGGAAAAAAATGGCTGCGTGGGAACTGACAGTACTTGTACTCCCGCACTGGTGGCAGGCAGGGATTCTGAGATCCATGCCAAGTCAACATCACCATCACCGTGAACAAGACGCACCCCGTTGGCTGCCTTGGCTCACGTCCACACCATCCCAACATGCAATGCAGCCTTGTAGCTGCGCCCCCATTACTTTGGGCCGTAGGCAGATGCAACTGTCAGATACTACGGAGTACGGAGCACCGTGCTGCCAAAATCAACCACGCGATGCCATTGTCCCAGGCTAAGCTGTTGGCCAAGGTGCCCCCGACAGCCTGGCCATCACCGTCTCAGTCCTGAACCAAACTTCACGTCGATTCACAGACGAGTTCATCAACAAGACCCGTCAACCCTCAACCCACATCCTCGTGGAGAAAGATCCCGCTTAATTTTGTGGGCCATGCACCCGTCACACTAAAAAATTGACGTGGCCCACTTCACGCTATGCGACAGCACCTTGTACCGAGTACCGAGAGATCAGTGGGCGCGTCAAATCTTAGGTCAATTGACTACGGATTCTAGGGTCATGCTCAATGCCAACTTAAGAGATATGAATCCTTCCTTCAACCTCCTCCTTCCCCCTTTTCACCACGCTTCTGTATAGGAGATTTTCAAAGGGTACGGTCTCCGGTGTCGGCATGCGTCGATCTCAACGTCTTCATCGAGCTCAAGAGTCGAGGCCATCGTTGGCGCCACGCGACTCCGATCGTCGTGTCAGGCTCTCGCGAATACCAATAAGTCCCTGCATCAGGGTGAACACTACAACACATGGTTAGCTGAAGACTGGGTCCGTGATCCGGGAAGTAGCGACTGACTGGTAGGGGCCAGAAACAAAAATCCGATGCAGTAAATTGAGACGGCTTCTTTGGACCCAACCTGCTCTTCGTCCATCCAAAAGAAGGGGTATTTCCCGCAAATTGACTTTCCAATGGCACCCCACGCAAGGTAAAGTCCAGAGAGAGCCATCGTGCAAATGATGGATGATCCGATAGCCTGATGTACAGTTAGCTGCGTTTCACGAGACGCTGGTACCTTGTTCCACAGAAACTTACATGGGGCTTCTTGATGCTGTTGAAGAAGAAAGTCTCGATCGCCATGATACAAGAATTGACGGCATGCATATTGATCGTGATAAATGCCGTGAACCATCCTACACCGAAAATGTCGCTGACTAGAGTAAATGTGAGCCAACTGGATCATACGCTACCAACCTCATAATGTGAAGATGACATACAAGGGGCGTCTGGAATGACAACCGACGAAGGCATCTTGACAGAGGCTGCAAAAACAGTGGCAGCCACTTTTGATGCCATATTGGCACCAGCGGCTTGGTCATGCTGTCTGGTAACGAACCAATAGATGGTGGAGTTCATGAAGCAAAATACGGTCGTTGCAATGTGGAACATGCTAAAGTAGAATTGCTTCCGTTGGCTTGCCATATTCTGCGGCAAGGACATGGCCTTGATGATGGCTCGCTCGACTCTGCCTTCTACCTCGTTTGGTTCGGGGTAGTAAAGGTGAGTAAATGTCCATGACTGACACAGGGGTTAGCGCTGCCAAGCACATTCAAGGAACACGGATTTGAAGACGCACAAACGTGATAATATGGTATAGTATGGCCAAGGCGAAAGAGATATTGGAAAAGTCAAACAAGTTGGCCAGGGGGCTGTCTTCTGTTTCCTCTACGTTCATCTTGTAGTGACCTGTCATGACTGCCGCTGCCGCCATGTACACGAGGACGCAACCGCGAAGGACGACCAAGGCGTTCTGAGGAATCCATCGCCATGGGGAATGGCTGCATCGAAGAAAGATGGGCTTGGTGCAATTCAATCAGCAATGGCCCATGTACGCGTCCGATTCAAAGCACTTACGTGGTCCTGCATGATAACAGGAGCAGGAAGGCCATTGTGGCCGAGAAGTGGAGTGGACGACATTTTCGGAGTGGTAGCCGCAGAGGATGTCGTGAAGCAATATATAAAAAAGTGGCGAGTAGAATACCGAGTGGACTGTGACTGTTAAAGCTGCAGAGACCAAAACACAGCCAGCAGACGCCAGGCTGGCAAGCAAATGGAGATGGATGCGATGGCGGCTGTAGGAGAGAAGAAAAGGAAAAGTCGAGAAGAGGCAGAGGGAGAAGACCAAGTAGGGCCCGTTCTCTTTCTGGCTGCGATTTACCACCAGACGGGGAAAGTGGTCATGAGGACTCAGGAGCATTGGGTAGCACTTTTTAGGAAGGAAGCAGGTGCAGTTGGCAACGCAGTTTCTTCTAACCAAACGGTCAACAGTACAGTACAACTGAACGCCCCAGCCTCATCCGCGAGCAACTCATGACAGGCGACAGGCGACAGTGTCGGTTCTTTATTCGCATTCAATGCTGCCATGGCAATGCAGTAATCTTGTGTGCAGCAAAGCATCCATTATTTTCATCTTACACGCAACGAATAGGCTCAGTCATACTGGGCGCAGCGAGACCTTGAATGCGACTTGTGCCGGCTCAGTCCTTCCTGCTGCTTTCCCTTCCCTCTTTCTTCATGCCTTCGCAGCCGGTCAGCTTGCCGGCCAATTCCTCAGGCTTTCCGTAACCTTGGGAGTCGTCTCTCTTCTCTCCTGCTGCTTTCATGGTCGTCATACCGGCCGCCTTGTCTTGCTCGCCCGACGACTTCCAAGGGTGCGATCCTGTCACGTCTCCTACAACGGCCTGCGAACGCCGTCAGTCATCTGCGATGAAGGTGAGGGAGTCTGATCTCGATGGCTCTTGCCTACCTCCGCAACTCCTTTGGCATACTGAATGTGGCCTTGAACAAGACCAGGCTGCTGGGGGGTGTCATCGGCCATTGCGCTCAAAATTACGTCGAGTTGTTGTTGCCTAGGGCTTGTTCTGGTAGCCGAGCAGAGGGGATCATTCAGGTCATTTGCAAAGAGGAGAAGCGTCTGTGATGGACCCAGCGCGTTCGACCTTTAAGTAGCCAGTGTTGATGACCGATGGCACCCATCTCCTCCCTCTTGACTCTCCATGACATCACAATCAATCCTGGGATCTGAAGAGGTGAGTGCTGGCTGCGGCGTGAAACCTTGGCCCCTCAACTCCTCAACGTGGCTGCACTTGTGGCTGGTGGGCTAATTAGTCCTACGAGCGGGAGGCTGAAGCTGGCTGCCAACTGCGAGCAAGGCGTTTAAAGTGGTCCGTGCACGGTTGTCCCTGGTGGGAGCCACGATGTCCTGATCCCGGAGTCGCAACTTCACGCATCGCATTGCCGCAGCTGCAACGCTGCTATGACCGTAGGTTTCGTCGACAATTTGAGGAGACTGCCCGAATTCCCGCTTTCCGATATCCACGGTCGATCTTTTGCTTCATCAAGATGTTATCAGGCCTCCAGAACCCACGGCAAGCTGCCGCGCAGCTCATGAACTTTGCCTTAATACTTTCAACGGCATTCATGGTACGTCTAAATCGCACAGCAAAACACCCAATTCCTGCGACGGCCAATTTTTGTGCATAAATAGGCCGTGAGTGGGCAAATTACTGATCGAGTAGTAGATGTGGAAAGGTCTTTCAGTGGCTACCGACTCCCCCTCACCCATCGTCGTCGTCCTCTCCGGCTCCATGGAACCAGCTTTCCAACGTGGCGATCTCCTCCTCCTATGGAACCGAAACATATGGCGAGAAACTGCGGTGGGCGAGGTTGTCGTTTACAATGTGAAGGGCAAAGATATCCCCATCGTCCACAGAGTCGTTCGCAAATTCGGAACTGGGTAGGACCCCCTGCTCGAGCAGTGGTCGAGGGACGACATGTGCTAACCAAGAGTTCTCCAGTGACAAGGCAAAGCTTCTCACAAAAGGTGACAACAATAATGCCGACGACACAGACCTCTATGCCCGCGGGCAGGATTATCTGGCGCGCGAGGACATTATTGGCAGCGTAGTCGGATACTTTCCGTTCGTCGGATACGTCACAATCCTGTTGTCGGAACATCCTTGGTTGAAGACGGTCATGCTGGGTATGATGGGTCTGCTGGTGATGATTCAGAGGGAGTAAGCAGGGCGGGACGGATTCTACACAGCGCTTGAAAGACACACCATGCAATACGGGCATTGGCATATGGAGTCGCGGCAATCCTTGACCGAACCAGACGATTGAAAGCAGCCGCCCACAAGCTGGAGTACGGAGACAATTTGATACTGAGGGAAGCCGAGGGAAAATTTTCACAATAAATAAATGCATCAAACAGCCGCCGCCTTGCGATGTTCAACCTTATGAACAATTGACTGACTGACCCGGCTCCGACACCACGCCTGTCAATGACTTTCGACACAATCTCATACCTTTTGTAGATGACTGTACGCCCATCATTACGTGCCGGGTCGACATGGCTGGCGATCTGGCTGCTCAGGAGACCTTGGGACGCCACACCTCTCTTCGGGCATTTTGTTGCGCTGACTTTTGCATTCAGGTCCAGAACAAGGTCAGGCGACGGTGTTGGAGCAGACTCGTCGAAAGGTGAGCAATGGCGCAAACAGCCCATCGACTCTCTATTGTATCCAGGCGAGTGGGATGTGAAACTGGTCATACTCAGTTGGAAGTCGTAATTAAGCACAAGAATATAGATGAAAATTTCTAAACTCATGACCCAATCGTCGTAAAGACGCCCGGTTAGCTCAATCGGTAGAGCGTGAGACTCTTACGAGTACACGAAATCTCAAGGTTGCGGGTTCGACCCCCGCATCGGGCTTTTCCTATAACATGAAAGACTGAGACGAACTTGGTTTTTTGTCCTCGGCGCTTCTTTTTTTGACTACTAGTAAATTGTGCGCTCGAATTCCACATAAAGCTACTCCGTCCCTGTCCCATGATGCAGTCTACTGGATCAGGTGTATCGACATCTGGTCCGTTCGAGGACCAAGTACAAAGACACGCAATTCACTAACAAGTCGTGGCGACTTGGTACAAATACGTCGTCGTCGTCTTCGTCGTCGCTAGCGTCAAAACTGGCGGCCCCTCCTGAAGCCATCAAAAAAAGCCTGAAGTACGTCACGCCTCAGTCCGTCGTCCTCGTCCACGGCCGCAATAATGCCCTCTATCTTGGCTCTCTGCTCCCCCTCGTAGGCCCCAAAGGCCTGCGGGAGCTCCAGCTCGGCGAATACCCGCCTCACCTCGTCGGAGCGAGACGCGTCCTTGCGGCCGTACCCCTCCAGGAGACGCCGTCGCTGCTCTTGGTCTGCCCGCGCCAGGGCCTCGACAATGAACCACGTGCACTTGTTGTCTTGGATATCCGTGCCGTGCTTTCCGGTGACGGCATAATCCCCAAACACGTCGACATAGTCGTCATTGACCTGGAAGTACTCGCCTAGCGCGACGGAAAAAGCACGCGTCTGCCGCAGATTCTTGGGCGTAGCGAGCTGCCAATACTCGAGGGCGAGCGTGAGGGGCCCGGAAATGCTGTACGACGACTTGTCCCTGACAATGGCCCAGTACTGGTCCATGGTGAACTTTTCAGCGTCGGGCTCCCTGGCGGCGGCAAGATCGCGCAGCTGGCCCAGCTCGGTGTGGAGGCCGGTGTCGACGAAGAGGTCGACCATGTTGGCGTAGGCGGGATGGTGGCGGAACGAGGTTTTGAGCAGGAAGAAGATGATGGATTTCAGCAGGCACGCGTCGTTGATGGCCATGAGTCCTACCTGCGGCTGGCGGTACCAGCAGAGCTCGCCGCGCCGGGTTGTCGAGCCGTCCATTATGTCGTCGAGGATCAGGTAGTGGGCGCCGAGCATCTCTGCGAGCCATGCGAGAAGAGTGAGCTGCCGCGACTGGTCCACGCTCACGGGCTTCTGGGCGAGCTGCTTGCCTGCGTACAGCGTGGCCAGTCCACGGTGGAGTTTGCCAGCGCCGACGTTGGCAGAAAAGCACTGCGGGCGCGTGTCGGTGAGTACAGGTTCGGCTTTGGTGATGACGCGCGATGTCGAGTGCGGTTACGGAGTATTACCTGGCTGAAGTGGTTGACTGTGGCTTCGTCAAGGCCTTGAGAGGCGAGGTACTGTGCAACAGTGGCGTTCAGGCTGGCAAAGCCTGCGAGTAGCTCGTCTCTCAGGGCATCCATGTTTACGCGCAGGTCGCACAGAGAAGGGGGTAGCTGGTTGTTACGCAGGTGATGGTGACGAGCAGCACAGCCGGGTGGGAGTAACAAATTGGAACGACTCGCGGCGCGGCCATCTGGCCGACGAGTGGACTGCAACTGTCATTGTCACATGTCACACGAAGTGTTATTGGCGTGGCAGCCGCGCGGGCACACTCGGTGAGGAGCAGGCGAGCTTTGTGCCTGGAAGGTGAAGAGGTGAAGATGATGATCACTGCTGGCACGCAGTTGAGTTGCAGGCGGCGAGACGGGGAGACATGGACTGTGACATTGTTCGAAGATTTGCGTCGCAATTGTCGAGCGTTGACGGGGAGGAGACGGAGAGAAGAAAAAAACCCTTGGGCTCGGTCACATCAATTGATGGCCTCTCGCTTGGCGATTTGAGGCGGCGTGCTTGGTTGGGATGGTGTGGCGTTGCTTTTTTTTCTTTTTTTTTTCTTTTTTTTTTCTAAATATACAGAGCACATCCGGCGGTGCTGCTGCTGCTACTGCTGCTGCTGCCAGATGCAGATGCAGCAGTGGCCAACAGAGGGCGACATCTACCAGCCCTCAGTCCATGGTGCGGCATGCTCGTTAGATGGGCGTTCTTCTCCTCTGCCTCTCTTCACGATTCATCCCCCTCGTTGCTGAGCCTGGTCCCTGCGTGTCTCGTCGCTCCCTGCTCGTCTCCCTCGCCTCTGCTGCCTTGCACGATCCCCGGTGCTGTCCTGTCGGTCCGACCAGCCGCACGTCCAAGACAGTCGGTCCGTCCGTCCGCCGTCAACACCAAACCACGCTCGCTTCACGATGCAGACCATGGCCCCTGAGCAGCCTTCCGAACCGCAACCACACACGCCATCGCCCGTCTCAACTCAGCGTCGAGAACAGTCCCTGGCCCCGGTCCAGCAACCGTACGCTGCCTGCCCTCAATCCCTTGCAGCTCAACCGGCCCCCGTCCCCCTATACACCCAGTCCCCTGCCGCCCAGGACCAGCAGAATGCCCAACAGGCCATCACCTACATGACCGTCCCCCAGCCGTTACGGCACCCGCCCGAGTCGAGCAGGAGAAAAGCAACAAAGGACATCCTCCACGTCACAGCCATGGTCATGTCCATCATCGGCATGGGCTTCGCCTTCTCGCTCCTAGCAAAGGCCGTGGACCGAACTCTCCGCACCACGAGACACGGCTACTCAGACAACTTCAACGACTACCTCCCCGCCATGTCAGCCAGTCCCATCGTACGTCCTCCCCCCGTCCGTCCGGCAGTCGCAAGAGAAGACACCACTAACCCCCCCAAAGTTCGCCGCCTCCTGCCTCTGGAGCCTCGTAGAGATGGTGGTCCGCTGCGCGCGCAGCTGGAAGGCCGGCATCCACCCAGGCGCCCACGTCGGCGTCTGCCTGTGCCTGTGGCTCGCGGCCGTCATTGCCGGCGCCCTGCTCGCCGTCCTCGCCGCCCAGCCCTACGACGACCTCGGATGCGACGGCGACGGCGACGGCGCCAACGCCAACGCCTCGCCGTGCGCGCGCCGCTCGGACCCCGACCCCGTGTTTGTAGGGACGACGGTCCTCGCGCTGCTCCTCGCCGCCGTCGAGCTCGCCCTCTTCGTCATGGCCTGCGCCGACACCCACCTCCGCAACCGGTGGAGGCGCACCCTCGTCGTCGCCTCGACGCCGTGCTGGGCTCCCCCGCCGCCCGGATGGCACGTCGCCGCCGGTCACGAGCGGCAGCAGCAATTCGCCGCCGAGATGAGCGGCGACGAAAAGCACCCAGCGAGGGAGTTTAATGCACCCGCCACGGCGGCGTAGTCTGTAGCCCCGTCGACAGAATATGTCTAGGGGGCGACATGATCGGCCACAGGGTCCACGGGTACTTAGTTAATACGTCGTCGATAGGGAGCAAAGACAGCATATAGACATACCGGCACGCACTCAGACATGGAACACGACCCCATCATAGAAAGCAGGCGGCGCCAGCGGCACGTGAGCAAAAATGCCTGATATTCCATGCCTAAATTACATAGTCAAAAGCGCAACGCAGAATATAGAAACCCACTATCAAAGGACCATCAGGCCGCAATGCAGAATATGAAACCCAATCAAGCCATCAGGCAACATGACCAAAATATCAAGGTCCCCAACGCCAAACCCTGCTGCGCAGAGCAAAAGGGGTATTCATTCCATTCGTCGCCTCCAAGCTCTAGCGGCCAGCTTCACAGGTCGTCCCTCGCCTCCTCCCAGCGCTTCGTGCTCGCCAACTTCCTCATCTTCTTGGGACTCCCGCCGCCGCCCGCACCGGCACTACCGGCACCCGACGACCTCGCGCTGTCCGTACCGACACGGATTCGCTCCAGCTTCTTGCTCAGGTTCGCCACGCCGTCCCTCGAGGCTGTCGCCGTCGCCGTGGCAGGCGACGCGGAGAAATCGTCTCTCTCCTCAAGGGGCCTGCGCTTGGTGGGACTCCGGCCCGCCAGCTCGCGCTTCAGAATGGCGTTTTCTCGCCGCAGCCGCTCCACCTCCTCGGTGAGGTCCTCGACCAGGACATTCTCCTTGTCGCAGTCGCCGTCGTCTCGGGTGCTCTCCAGGCCGCGCTCGAGGATGTCCACCTTGCGATCCCAGTGCTCCTCGCTGCGCTCCTGCTCCAGCGCCACCGAGGCTTTAAAGCGAGCCAGCTCCAGCGCGAGGCGCTGCTCAAACTCTGTGGCGCACTCGTCACGAATGGCCGCTTCGAGGTCCAGCATGCGGTCTTCCATGCTCAGCAGGTAGGCCTCGGCCGTCATGCGCGCCTCCAGCTGCTCGTCGGCTTCCACGCGGAGCTGGTCGATTTCGTCGCTCATTCTGGCAATTTCCATGGCGGCAATCTCCATGGTCGCGCGCCCATCCACGTTCATGAGCGGCGTGGGGTTTCTGTACGACGCCGACAGGCCGGGCGGCACAAACGGCCGAGCATGGTGCTGCACGGGGCTGGATGGTCGCGGGTTTCCCGTCGGCGGCGGGTGAGCTAGGATCGTGGCCGTGATGGACGGGATCCGAGGAACAGTCACCTCCCGCGCCAGAGCGCTGTACCGCAGAATCTGCGACGTTGCGTTGAAGTCGCCCCTCGGGTCGGCAGTCACAATCATGACGCCTCGCTGCGGATTGCGGCGGGGCATGTGAGGATGCGCGGCAGACGACGAGGTCGGGAACGAGTTGGAGAAGAGCAGCTCCGTCAGCTTGCACTGGCGGTAAGGAACAACATTGGTCTACCAAGAAGAAGCCGGGTCAGCATGGCCCGCCCGTGCGAGGTACAATCATCATCATCAAACAGACGTGGACTCACCCTCGTCGACGTCGACAGCTCGCTCTGCGTCTGAAGACACTGTCCCAGGTACATCAAGCTCTCGTTGATCTTGCCAGCCTCGACGAGCGTGGCACCCTGCGTCTTGGCCTCGCGGGCCCGCTCGCTGCCGGCCAAGTCGACAATGGTCAGCTTGCTCCCGCCCCAGGGCCCTGGCCTCCTGCTCCTCGTGCGTTTCTTGACCTCGAAGCAGAAGAAGCCGTGGCTTCGGCTGGAAACGCTGTTGCTGCCGGTGCCAGCAACGCGGCGCTCCAAAAGGCCCGCCTCGAGCACCATGACGGCATCCCTGAGCGAGGCGCAGACTACCTTGCGCAGGCCGGCAACCACCTTTCGGTCGGGAGACAGCTCCGTCGACTTGAAGAGCAGGGGTCGCCGGCGAAACTCCTTGGTGGCAGCCGACTTGGAAGCCGGCGTGAGGAGGTCGTAGATGCGGTCGTTGTGGACTTCGTACATGGACACGACGACGGCGTACTCGGCCGACGAGTCGCACGAGATGTTGACGCCGCTAATGTCGGGCGTCTGAGGAAGAGCAGAAGGTCGAGCAAGGTTTCTACGCGGCCCGGGCGACATGACGCTGTGGTCTACCTTTACTTGTGACTTAGCAACGTTCTTTACACGGGCAGTGGCAGTGAGGGACATGAAGTGTCTCTTGCTCTCCCGCTTGGGCGGCGGCGCAGCCTGCGATGCCGCAACACGCTCGTCGCGGCCGGACGCGGGCGCGCCGCTTTGCTGGACGAAGCAATCCTACTGCTCCTTGAGCTTGCGGTTCTGCTCCGTCTCGCTGACAAGCCTGACACTTTTCGGGCTTGACGCTGCTGACTCGGGATACGTCCCTGGGATCTGGACTACCAGACCGCCCTCAGGATAGCAGGCCCCGGATGCGGCGGATTGGGGAGACGCGCGGACAAAAGAGACGCGCGACGCGGGTGACGGTCGTACCAGCATGGGCGTTGCCGCTCGCGAAGGCGCCCGCGAGTGGCCCGACGCATCGGCAAATGTAGATTCAACAAAGTGCGATGCCGTACAGAGAATCGACTCGGACGCATCGCACGCCTGGAGGGATTCCACGGCCGAAGGAAGTGATACCGACTCGAGCATGTTCGGGCCAATCGATCGGAAAAGAACATCGAGAGCAAGCTGGGTCAGGCCGCGCTGGGACTTGGATCCCAGAATCGTGTGCGTCTGTAGCGCCCTCGGTTAGAAACATGAGCTCGCCGACCGCTTCGAGGCAAGGTTTTTTTTTAAGTAAAGTATTCCAACCTCACCTTTCCCGACCCCGTCACGCCCAGCGTCGCCACAACGGCATCGGTCCCTTCACCTCCCTGGGGCGCCAAAACTCCCTCGGCCAGAGCTGCAATCTCTGTGCAGTGGAAGACATCCAGCTGTGAGGCATCGTCGTCAAACACCCTGGTGAATGCAAACTTTTCAATGGCCCGCCGTCTATCGGTCGGCGGGTTCAGCGTGATGTGCGAAGGGTGCGACCTTTCCTTGTCCTCGGGCACCTCGACGTTGAGGATGCGGTCCGCCTGCGTGGCACCTGCGGGTGGCGGGCGAAGACGCAGGTACACCTCGAACAGGTTGTGAGACGATGGTCTGGGGGGCGCTTCCATCGCGGGCATCAGCCAGGCTTGTCGTCGTGATCCGCCGTCCGTGGAATCGGAGGTATCAGGCGTAAAGATGCACAAGAAAAATATGGCCAATGGTGAAATGCTACCTGGCCCGGGTGATCTCTGCAGGTAAGAGGGGTCGTGAAAGGCAACAAGAGGCCAATTGACGCAAGCCTTGAACAGTTCACGAAACGAGGCGAGAGTTGTCGTTGGGCCCGGTGTTTACTGTGGTCGGGTCGGTGGTGCGGTTGCCGGGCAACCCCCCCCCCCCCCTCCCCCCCGGGGTCCGCGCGATGCACGTCTCACAATCGAGACGGGCTGATGGCCGAGTAGCGCGAAGAAAATTGCTCTTCTTTGATGCTGGGGGTGGCTTCGGAAAGAATCTCTTGACAAGTTTTGTTCTTCCTGCTCTGTGTTGAAATGGTTGACTTGGAGGCTAGGAAAGCTGGGGTCTGGTTCGTGTGGCGTGCGCCATGATCAGCTTCGCAGCCTTGGCGTGGCGTTTACAATATGCTTTCTGACTTTTGTTTATCTGCCTGCTGGTTGCGGAAGAGTCGAGCCGATGAAGCTCGTCAAGGTATGTCAAGGCTAATTAATGGTTGGCGGGATGCGCAGGTCTTGGACAGGCTTAGTTGCATTGGCACTTCTTTGTGAGGAAACAACTTTGCATAACGAGATGAAAGCCGAGACCGAAAATTGTGAAAGTCTTTTTACCTTTCTCTGAAATCCTGGTTTGTTATGTCGATTGCATCACGCTGTTGCACATACCCTACAACACGGCTCTAATTTTTAGGTGGCGTTTGTACGGACGGGTCGGCTGAATCCCTGACTTGTTTGTGCAAACGATAATGGCATTATGCCGTCGCGAAACAAAGTAGATCGGAGGCCATATCCTCGCAGAAAACGAGGCTCGACTCCAATCAGCGTCGTCATCGTTGCTACTTCGTAGCTCGAAGTAGTAAGGCGAGAGGAGAGCGACCCCTCCCCACCCAAGAAAAAAGCTGGCGGGGAAGGAGCCGATTTCTGTGGAGCAGCTTTTTTAATCAGTGCAGTTTGCTGCAGAGCCTCTGGTGAATTTGTGTATTTTATCAACAAGAGAGAGCTTTATATTTCAACGCCTACCAACTTGAGCACCTTGGTAGCCAGTTCAAGAGAACAGGACTCCCAGCAGCTACGTCACAAGAGAGTACGATTTCCATCGGCGCCCAATGACTCGGCAAGGTTTCGATGCATGTGGGCTTGGACATGACATGGCAATCTTCGCATGAACATGGACGACGAGACGAGTTACAGTCACCCCCTTGATGGCCATGCCCGGGACCTGCAGCACCCGTGACCACTCGGCACTGGCGACGGACATGGCAACGTGTCGACAGATTCGATTCGTTGCGCTGGTGCAAATTTACAACCGCGTCTGTGTCGTCTGTGTCAGATGCAGACAATGTCCATGATGCCACCACCACCGCCAAGCTGCCAGCCTAACTGAGTAGCTCCAGCATACCTGCGGCCTGTCAAGATGCTGTCCCAGGTACTCTGTAGTCGGTGTCTGTGGACGTCCGTCCGTAGTGCCCTCCCCGTATGCGTTCAATGACGCCGTCTCTCATCTCTGCATCATCTCTCCCGGAATCTCAAAGAGCGGTGACGCTGATGCCTCCGCCTGCCGCTGCTGCCTGCACCTGCCGTCCACTGCACGCACCTGCCACATCACCATCCGCGCGCTGCTGCTGCAATTTGCTACGCACGACTTCCTTCCGGTTGCCGCTTTTGCCTGCGCCCGAGTGCCCCCCTGCACCCATTCGGCCTAGCGCACCTGTCTGCCGCCCACCCTTGCAAGTTGAAACCCTCCTCTCCAGCCCAATCAGCTGCAAGAGCAGTTGACCCCACCAAGACAGGAAAAGTTTGGGATCGACTCATATTTCTCCCACTGCCCAGCTCCCTTCCCCTTCTCTCCTCTTTCCTGTCATCAGTCTCATCACCCCTCAACCAGACAACGAAGTCGCACTACAGCAGCTGTCAACAGATCACCCTCAAATTCGGGACCTTCGTCGTGTCAAGATGCCTTCGGCCGTCGCTGAGCTGTAAACGCCCACTGCGGGCCACCGCCAGTCCCAGTGGTCCGCAGTCCAGCAGTTCTTCGAGTCTTTCAACAATCCCACCGACGATCAAGTTCCCATACCAGGCTTTCACGCTCCTGAGCCGTGGAAGATAGAAAAATAATTCAATAACCGAATTGCCACTGCGGTTCCCCCGAGAGTCTGTATCTGACGCCAAACATTCTGCCTATAGCCCGTTTCGACGGCCACTTCATCCGATTTTCTCGTCTCCTTGACCCTCCTCTCCCCCCCCAGGCCGGTCCCCTCGTGCCGTTGAGCTCGACTGACATTGTGTATCCGACTAAATTTACATCTCTCTTCACATCTCAGCTCTCAACCGGCCGTATCAACGACACCGACCTCTTTTCAAACCCCACAATTACGACGTGATCGACTGGACTTCCAAGCGACCCTACAGTCATATTTTTATAACAATTTTAGCCAAACATCCTTGTACGGAATCCATAACCCACATTTCCAGTCAAAAGCTGTTATACTCAGCCATGTCGCGCAATATTCGACAAAAACACCCCACCAAGACTGCCAGAAAGGCGTCTCAACGACAAGGCTCAGATACCCCATCCTCATTCAGCTTATCCGACGACGATGGCTACTCAGCCGTCGAAGAGATTAGCGACTCTTCCGACGACGATGAGGAAGATGTCGATGCGGTCGAGGAGAGGAACATTCTGATAGAAGCCAAGCCTTCTCACTCTCCTCGACCGCAACCCAGCAGCGACGACGACGATGACCAAGACGACGACGACGACGACGACGTTGATGACGACTACAGCCATTTTGTTGTAGACCCGGATGCCGACGACGAAAGCACCAGCTGGGCTGGTATCGCCTCCGAGGCAGACGAAGGTCAACCATCCGACTTCTTCCTTGACTCTTCATTTTGCTCTGACCCTGCTGTCGAACGCCATGTCCGCTTTGATGTTCCCTCCAGCGACTCAGACTCTACCGAGACGGATGATGATGATGATGACCATGGTGACTTGTTTCCAGACATTTTCATATCCCAAACATCTCTCGACCCCGCTTTTCGCCGCGAGATAGAACATGACCCGGATGAATCGTCGGGATCGGGGTCTTTCTGGGACTACAACTGCCTGCATGACCAGCAAAGGGTGGGTGACTCGGATGCCGAGGACGTCATTCGCGAGCTCTCTGATGATGAGACCCCAACTGCCACGCCCGCAGTGCCCCAGTTCGAAGCATCTCCTCCCAATTTTACTCCTGCTTTGGAGGAGCCGCTGGAGCTTGATGGATACGAAAGTGAGTCCTGGAAATCACAGGACACTTTATTTGCTTCTCCGGTTTCGCTAACCTTGGGCCCCTGCCAGCTGATGGTGATACGACAGAGGAAGACATTCCGGATCCACCGATTCGCAGAAAGACTCGCCGCCCTTCTGTACCCATGAGTGAAGCTTCTGACTCGGATGTGCCCTCACCAGTCAAGTCTCAGCGTGGTCAACCTCGTGTTGGGCGCTTCAACCTTGACCGCTCAGATAAGAAGCCGATTGCGGTTTTGAACCCTCTCACGCGCAAAATGATGATCTTTACGCCTCATCGTCGCCGACAGCTCGACCTCTCACCAGAACAGTTCAACTTGCCCTGGGCCCTAGAGGAGCAGTCGTCTCCTATTCTCAGCAACTCTGCCAACATGATGCTCAGCGCCATGTTTTCATGCAACACGTTTGGTGACTTTGTCAATGCTCAGACCATGGGTCCCACCGAAGCTTTTTTTCCGTTTTCTTCAGAGGCCAACGCTGCTGATGGAAGCTCGTCGGCTAGTCTCCAAGGCGAAGAAGATGAGGCCGAGAAGAAGCTAGATATCAGCGATTTCATCACTTGGGACGGTAGCAACTCATCCGGCGATGAAGGCAACGACGGTACCTGGGAGCCTTCTTCAACACCAGTGAGACCTGCAGCAGCCTCGAGCGAACGCGAGATGCTGTCGCATCTTAATTCAGCTACCGTCGGCGCTTTCCGACGCAACCAAATCAACCAGCAGCTGATTTTGAGCAACAAGGCCACCCAAGACTCGCTCGCCTTTAGCGGCCCTTACAACTACTCGGCAATCAGGGGACTCAAGTCGGATCGTTTTGACACAGCAGGCATTCCCCTGACCCCGATTCGACGCCAAAAGAAGCACGCGAGCGAAGCGATACGCAGCCCGCTAGAGTCTGTTTCGGCGAAGCGAAAGGCTTCCGGTGACGTCGGCAACGGCCACAAGAGACACAGGAGCATCTCTGATGTCAATTACCTCCGCATATGAGGCGGGATATTTGGACCTTGGGGATTCTTTTCATTATGTCTGCACCGAAATACGAGCGAGGACGGCGTAGCGTGGGGCTCGCTATCCCTGGCCTCGCGCACACACGGTATTTTCTTGAAGTGACGGATACTTTACTTTTCCTGTTGGGGCGTTGAGCTGGAATCACCCGTTTGCCCTTTGTAGACAGTTTGTTCAAGTTGCTTTGAGTTGGACGGCGTGGACACTAGATGTTGGAAACAAGTCGGGTCGCAAGTAGTTTTTGTGTGGGAAAAAGTGAGCCCCTGTGCTTGCGGAAGAAGAGACGATGAAAGCAACCTGAGACTTTGCTGTTCCTGATGAAGGGAAGGGAATGATTTGCTGCAGAGGACGCGACTTGGAGAAGGAGGGATTCCACGGAGCTAGCGGTAACAACTACGTGAATAGTGTAGCAGGGTCAAGAAATTTTGTTTCATCTAATGGCTGCGTTTTTTGGTGGAGGGTTAAGGGTTTCACAGGCCTTAAGGGACGTTTGGTGAAGATGGGAGTTTGCATTGCATCACCTTTCTCCGGACCCTTAAATGAATGAGGTTAATGCTGACGATTTGATGGGCAGTTGGCTAGCTACACAATGCGACGGCCATTGTTTCGTTGCCGCGTGTTGCCCACGGCGGCGACAGACGGCATTCCTCGCAGCCACGAGGACGAGGGCCTAGGTCTTGGCGTTGTTGGTGACGACGGCCCGAGAGCTCTCGAGGTAGGGGACGAAGCGGAGGACGGGCTCCGTGACGGCGTCGGCGAGGCTGGGCTTGAGGCAGCGGCAGCGCAGCCCGGGGGGGGGGTGGAGGGTGCAGTAGGGCGTGTCGGAGATGGTCTTGACTCTTGATGCGGTCCTGGCACTCCTCGCGGAGGCGCTCTGCGTGCGTCTCGGCTGCGGGAGGCGCGGTGCGTCGGCGGACTGGCGGGTATTCATCCGTCCATCCATCCTCGCTCACTCGCTCACCCGCTCACTCACAGTAGGCAAACGTGGATGATGGGACCGAGGTGGCTGATGAGGCCCAACGATACATGCCACGCATCCACCGTACAACAGCTCCGGCGATGGATGGCAGAAAGGCACGATGGTTGAGGAAGAAACAGGAGTCGTGGCCGGATTCCTTGACAATACCTGTCCACTTCCGCCAGCCGGTGCTCTGCTCACGATTCCGTCCCGAGCCTCGGTCGACCGCTCCGGCTTTCGCGTCTTTGCCTCGCGCAGCTGTGGAACTTGGTTGCAAACCCGACCAGTGGCAAAGTACCCGATAATAATCACAGACGCGGCATTCATGCCAGAATTGACAAGAAAGGCTGCCTGGGCAGAACAACCATGGACCAGGGCAACAAGCAATGGCCCTGGCAACTCGCAGAGCAGGTCGATGCGCCTCATCTGTGAGTTGACGACACTCGATGCTTCCGCGTCATTTCCAGCCATGACCACAGCCTGGTGAGGCAATATTAGCTGCGCATACGGGGCCCGGTCGGTATTCACCCAGTCCTTTTCCACGGAAAACCAAGTTCGCTACTGAGCACAGCTTCTCGACACATGCGAAAACAGTCACGAGCGCGAGCGCGACAGCAAGTCTCTGGAACACTGCACGCCTATTGCCAAATCTGGAGCATGATGAAGGCAAACATGGTCGTTTTTTGAGGCCGAAGGCGAAAGTGGTCGTGTATAAATGCCCTGGCCCTGACCTGAGGGGTGGGTACTCCACTAAACCTTGATTGGCCAAGGCCCGATACGCGGATTAAAACATCAAAAAGTGAGGGACAAGACGAACTGTCGCTGCTTTTGGCAGCTTCAACATCGTGGGGCCAGCCAGTAGCTGAGGCGAATTCTTGATACGAGTGCACGGTAAATGAGTGCACGGTAAATGAAAAGGTGCGATACAATCTAATGGCGCTACACTAAATGACTGTAGCAGTAGCACTGCGAGTCCTCAGAATGTCTCTCGTGGCCGGTCCGACGATTTGGTGAATTTCCTGCCCACCTGCTGCACATTAGACGGCGCGAACGCGTGCGTGTCGGGGACAGAACTGTGGCGTAGCCTGTGACGACGAGGAGCTCTCGATGACAAGACATGCATCTGGCCTTTGGGGGTGCTCTGTTTCCTCTGCGGTTCCTCGCTTCCAGACGCAGATGCCGCTCTGGCGGCCCTTGACCCAGTACCCCGAATTCGTCAAACGTGTCGGGCTCGTGGCATATACCGGGTTGGTTGGATGAACCATCCGGTCGGGCTCACTGCCGCGTCCTTCCTTTGCATCGGCATGGTCCACCTGCCGGTGCAGCTACGCGCTGTCCTCAGTGATGACGACGAGGGTGAGGAGCGACCCGTCGTCCTGTCGGAGCTGGACGTCGACCGAGCAAGGCTGGTACCTTTGAGCATCAAGACAGTTCCTGTTGTAGTAGTCGACGAACTGCTGACACGTCAACGTGCCCCTGGGACGCTCGCAGATGTTGAGGGCATCTTTGCAGGCAAAGTAGGCATCGGTTTTGCAGGACGCCTGGATCTCGGCCCGGAAGGTGACGGTCTGGATGCGGCATGTCTTTCCCGCAGGGCACGTGGCGTCGTACTCGATGGACTTGGTTTCTGTCGTCATCGAGGTGGATTGGTCGTTGTAGGAAGCCGAGAGCTCGGCCTCGAGCACGTCCTTCGGAGCGGCCACCTTGACCTGTCCGCCAATGGTCCATCCCGTGGTCGTCCCCTGGGCCACTGCCGTGGACGTCTGTGACTTGATTACGGCGTCCTGTGATCCGCTGTTGGCGAGCAAGGCGTCAGTGTGGGTGTTGGTTGAGATGGCGATCTGGTGCGGGACGTCGACTATCGTGAGCCGCGTCCAGAACTCGGTCGTCAGGCAGTCCCACGCAACGCTGGGGCACGTGGCCTCTTTGAGCTTGGGTTCGTCATAGAAGGGCGGGTTCCTCTGATCGACGTTGTGCAGCGACTTCTTGAGTTGATTGATAAAGTCGGCGAGCTGGTCGCCTCGGGCGGGAGTCTTGGCTGCCCAGCACGTGCCGACGAGCACGAGTACAGACACAAGTCTAAACATTGTGCAAGACCAAGTGTGAAGAGGCAGCGTTTGTCACGTCTCTGACTGTGACGGATTCATGCCGTCTGAGCCGTGATGCCGCCGCAAGCTCGCGATGCAGCTTGATTTATGTAGATGTGTGCGGACCGCGCGTCTTCACGGGCGTGGCACATGTTCGCACCTCGGAGAGCTCATATAGTTGGAGCACGGGATTCTGCCCGCGCTACGTATGCACACCTGACCTGCCTTGACAAGCTAAACTTGCATTCGCTTGGTGAGCTTGGCAGATCAAGCGACAGGACAGGGGCAAGGGGGTGTTTAGAGCCCCGTGGCTAGGAGACAACCCCAAGCCTTAGACTGCCCCAGGTACGAGACTTGCAACAACTTGCTCAAGCCAGCCCCGGAGCCTGGCCAGATTCCCACGCTCTTTTCTTAGCCTTCTTCTGCGACGGCGGACCGCAAATCATGGTGCTGGAGGCGCCCAAGAGCGGCTCTTGGTCTGACGCGCGTGCCGGGCTAATGGGCACGTGTACCAGGAGCTGGGATGGACTTGTCGTCCGACGTACGCGGCAGCCGGGGCTTGAGAATCCCGCCGGGTTGGCAAACGGGGGTCAATAGTCCTCGGAGGAAATAAAGACTTCATCTTGGCTCGCCTAGGATATGAATTTGCCACTCCACCCCCGCGTGACCGTGAGTCCGTGACGATCCAGACGCTCGGGCAGACCAGCCCGACGGGTCAAGAGGAAGCGTGGTACAAGTTTCTGAGCCGCTTGCACAGAGTTGGTGACTTGTACGAGACGTGTCGAAGCTGCACCGTGTCATGATGTAATGTCCGTTTCAACACCTACCGTAGCGCGGTCCTCCTTAATTTTGCTCGGCATAATACAGCTAGCGAACTACTAGTTGTAAGCTAGCTCCAAGCAAGCCTATATAAATAAAAGAGTGACGATTCTACTGTAGCAGTAGGAGGTTGAGAGATTTATATACTCGTCACTATTATCCTACGTAGCTATAAACAGGCACACGTGCGACCCTCTGTGTACTCTGCTGACAATGCCCCCATCGACACGTGGGCACCAGACGATGATGGAAACCGTAGTATTTCCATCTCCTCGCCAGCAGCAGTCTAGTGAGAAGAGCGGAGGGTTTTCTACCACATGGCGCTCAAAGTCCCGGGGCCAAAGTTCACGGCTAGCTTGAGCAGTGACTTGACGTATTCAAATGAGGGCAGGTCGCTGATGGAGAGATTGCCCACATTTCTTCTTGTCTTATTGCAAAGCTGTCTGAAGGAATAATTCGCCTTGGAAATTCGCCTTGGAGAGATGCGACGGTTTCTCGTACTAGATCAAGTGCAGCTGCTCCGGATACGAAGTTTATTTCGCCCAGAGAAAAAATACGTACGTACGCCACATAAGCGTGCAATACATACAATTCCAACAGTGATACGAATGCAGCCGAAGCCGCTGTGGCAGTGTGGCCTTGGTAGCAACTTCATTTCACCGTGTCTCGTCTCCATGTCTGCGGAAGCCTTCCCAGTAATATGTATGAGATTGATGTATGCCCTAGTTGATACAGAGAGTAGGTACCGTTATACCGTTTTCCATCGCCCTCTACGCCGTGCAGTTTCCTGCGCCGTCGAGTGCCTCCATAGACTCGAGTCTCGACAAAGTTACCCAGACGGATTGCCATTGAAGGCGAGCAAGTTGACGGTTCCTCCCGGGACGCCGCTGATAGCATCTCTGGTGGCGAGGGCCCGGATTCTCTCGCAAAGAGCCTGCGGACCGGGATATCCCTCCAGGGAAGCCAGGTAGGCGCCGAGGCCAACGATGTGCGGCGTGGCCATGGAGGTACCCGAGATGGTGTTCTGCTCACGAGTTAGCACCGAAGCCCGAAACGAAACGCGTTTCCCCCTCTCGAGAGCTCGTTCAACCCACCGTGCGACCCGCCGGCCAGGTTGACAGGATATTACTCCCCGGGGCGAGAATGTCGACGACATTCCCGTAGTTCGAGAAGGACGAAAGGCCGTCCGAGATGTCCGTCGCCCCGACAGTGCAAACGCTGGGCTCAGAGGCAGGAGACGTGTTTGAGGCGTCAGCCGCGTCGTTTCCCGCAGCAACGGCAAGGAACACACCGGACTGGATCATGTTGGCGGCGGCGTGGTTCACGGCAGCCGAACGGCCTCCCCCCAGACTCATGTTGGCGACGACGCCCTTGGGGCAGCTCCGCCGTCGGGAGTCATGGACCGCGAAGTCCATGCCGGCAAGGATTCCCGAGTAGGCGCCTTGCCCGCTGTCGCTGAGAACCTTGACTCCGTAAATGGACGTCTTCTTGGCCACGCCAAAGCTTCGACTGCCGATGGTGCCCGACACATGGGTGCCGTGACCGTTGCCGTCGGACCGCTCGTCCTCGATAAAGGACTTGATCAGCTGTGCTCGACCTTCGAATTCCTACCGGGCCGAGTTAGTCGAGGCGGTCGAGCTTGCGTGCCGCCTGCCCGCAAGAAGATGTCGCGAATGCTCCGTACCGGGTGCGTGTCATCGACGCCCGTGTCAATAACGTAGGCGCAAGTGCCCTCGCCGGCACCCTCATCGTACGCGTAGCCGTCGCGGCCGCCTCGTCGGTGCGATATGCGAGACAGACCCCAGGGACCCCCGGGCTGCTCAGCAAATGCACTAATCTTGACCATGGCGTCTTTCTCGAGATACTCGACCTATTTCCAGAGTGAGCACGCGTCCGAGCCACGGGGAGTCTGGGAGTCGTCTCGTCTCATCTCACATCGGGGTGATTGCGAAGTTGCTCGACGGCCGTCTCGTTCAACGGGCCCGCGAAGCCGTTGAAAATGTGGGAGAAAACCCTCTCCGCCTCGGCATGGTGAGCCTGCAGAATGCTGTCGGCGGAAGAGATGGCAACGCTATCCATGTACTTCACAATATACCTGTCGGGGATCGCATCACCACGAGGGACAAGGAGCGGCGCCGGCGCAGCCCGCTTGGCCGGAGCGGCAATGGCCAAGGGCAAGAGAGTGAACAAGAAGGGAATCGAAATCATGATTGGAAAAAGAATGGAATTCGAAAGGAGTGTAGACGAAAAGAAGCTGAAGAACATGAACACATGTCGTCTCCGGAGGCGACAGCACATGCGGATTTATACTTTTCACGACACACATAACCACGACGGCCATGCTGCCATGCTGCCATGCTGCCGTCTTGGCTTTCTTTCTTTTCCGCCATGGGCTGGGACGATGCGGGATGATTTGGGCGCGTATGATTGACAACCAGGCTTGAGTCTCTGTCTTTCCATGGCTCCCGACGTGCTTGCTTCTTCGAGGTGCAGAAAGTCTGGTAGCCCCGTGTCCTGACTATCCTGGGTGCAATTTGCACGAGGATCCGAACCACGTTGGTTGAAGCGATGCCACTTCTAGAACGTCATTGCTTCGACCTTGTCACGGCCCTGGTTCATCTCGCTTGATTTTATCCCTGGCAGACGTCCCCCCCCGTTCGTGCTACCGAAATCAGCAGATGCCGTGTGACTACAATCACAATGCATCTGGTAGCTGGTAACTGCGACGCAAGGGGGGCCACGAGGCCAATGTTGTCTGTTGTCTGCTGTATTGAGAGTGTGATGGGTGAGCTTCGTCAAGATGATTGTTGACTTTTGCAGTCCCGCTTTGGACTCTGCTTCACTGCCGTTCGCCTTCTAGAATGGTGCCAACACGCAAAGAAATCATAGCTCGAAGCCTTGGAGCCTGCTCCGTACGTCGTGACTCGTGACAAATATTGAATGCGGAGTCGGCAAGCTATAGGTCCCTATATCAGATCCCAGCTCCCTGGAACGTGAAAACCACTCCGCGTCCAAGGTCAGTTCCGGAGCGGAAGCCTGAAACATGGCGAGGGTGCCATCAGGAACCAAAGGGGAAGGCCGGGCCACGAACGGGAGAGAGCATTGCACTCCGTCTGAAACTCCCCTTCCATGCATGGAGCGCGGGACGTCTGGTTCGTGCCGTACCAACAAAAAACGAACATGACATTGCCTGTGCCCGGCCGACCCTGCTTGCCCACTCGGCAAGGCTCCGAGTCGAACCATGCAAAATCCGCGAGGCCATGATGGAATTCCCTGCCGCGGCTTGCAGCGCAGGTCATCCGCGGGTGATGAGCTAGCTTCTGGAGACCTGCTGAGATCCAAGGGTGTGGCCTGCAACAAGAGAAACGTGGCATTTTGGCATGTGAAGACCAGGCAGCTCTACGGGCCATCAGACGTTTTTCACGTTTCTTTTTCCTTCCGGCCACGCCGTCGGCAGCCACGGAGAGGAGACCCCTCAGAATTGCACTTTTGGTACGGCACATTGCAAAGAGTCCTGGGGTGCAGTCCTCCCCCCTGCATACACGAATCATGGGGCTTGGGAATGACGAGGCTTGGACGTGTTGGTGAGTGACCCAAACAGTGGCTGGATGACTGTAGTCTGATATCCATGGTACGCATGGGCCGGTGCATGCTGGATATTGCCATACTTGTCTAGTAGCATCCAGAGATGTGGTCCGAGATGGTTTGAGCACATCCGCTGCGAAACACGGGGAGACGAACAAAATATCCAGACAACCATGTTCCGCACACCGAAAGTGTCGTCATGCTTGGATGGAAATATGACTGTTACACAATCTTTGTGACACAAACGGCCCGCAGCCTGCCGTGGTACCTGAGTACGGGGTAGATGATTCAGATGACCGCGGCCACGGTTCGCCAGGACAAGACTTTAAAGCCGGCCGGGCTTACCAAATGCGCATGGGGTTTCCCCATGTTGGAGTTTCCCCATGTTGGAGAGGCGCAACTGAGAAAACCAAGCCAACTTTTGAGCTAGACGTCAATGCTATTGTTGGGTTGGCATAGGCTTATAAACTTGTCCAAAGATGCGTGATATCAACCAAGTATCCAGCAAGCCTAGCACTTTGGTCTTAATTTCAAGACCTTACTGTCTCAAGCTGTCGTCTTGGGTCTGCGACTGAAAAGCATGCCATAGGAATCGGCGGCTCTACTTTTCCCAGCACGGAGAGTGACAACTTGTATCTACGGCGTTTACAGAGCGAGGTCAGACTCAACTTTATAGAGTGGAAGTCTGACCTTCTTGCTGTTCAAATCGCCAATTGCTTGGGGAGGGGGGTGGGGGCAAGTATTTTTGCTAGGGGCGCTCAATGCCCAGGTGATTGACCGAGTTCTCGTAGTTGTATCTTTGTCCTTGCAAGAGACATGTTTTTCATGTCTGCCGCGCTCTTCTCTCGTGCAGTTGACAAGACTGACCATTCCAGCGATGCCTTACCAGTGACGTGGCTCATGAGATTCTCACGCAACAAACTGTCTTCAAGATACATGGCCCAAGGGGCGGATATGATGATCTTCTCCGCCGCGGCTGGCTGTCTAACAATGCCAGAACTGTTGTGCGAGAAGAATGAAAAGGCACACGTCTTGGCCGAGACTGCATGTCTCGCCACAATCTCGAACCGACTGACTCTGCGCCACCTCGTCTTACTACATTCCCATCCCTTTGCACGCTCAAAATGTTGTTAAACGGCGGCGTCGCTGTTCTACTGCCCGTGCCGCCTTGCCAAATCAACCCAACTCGTGCTCCTCCAGCTCAATGGCGGCTCAATCCCATCCGCCTTGGGGCTACCGGTGGCGGTCATCCAAACCATTCATCATCTCCACCGTCATCATCGCCTTGTTTTGCGGTACCGCCTCCCGTTCCTTTGACGCCGTATTTGCGCTGACTCGACTCCCGCAGACACCTTCTTGTACGGCTTCCTGGTCCCCATCCTGAGTTATATGCTCGAGGCACGGCTCCGCATCGACCCGTCCGAAACCCAGCACCTCACCACCGCTTTACTCGGTTGCCACGGCTTTCTTACCCTGACCTCGGCGCCCATCATCGCCTACTTTGCAGACAAGACACCGGACCGAAAGATACATCTCCTGACGTCTCTCGCGGCGTGCCTCGCAGGAACGGTCCTTGTTGCTTGGAGCCCGTACCGTATAGTCGTCACGACCCAATCTTGATGCACGCACTGGCTAAGTCGTCCACGCAGTTTGGGCCCTTTTCCTCGGCCGGTTTGTGCAAGCCGTCGCCGGCTCTGCCGCCTGGATATTCTGCTTCACAGTATTGTCCGACACCGTCGGCATGCAGCACATGGGCAAGGTGATGGGCGTGGCCATGTCCTTCGTCACGGCCGGCGTAGTTGGAGGGCCAATGATTGCCGGCTCCATGCTGCAACTCGTCGGCTACTGGCCTGCGTGGTCGGCTCCTCTGGTCTTGTTGGTCCTCGACATGATGGCGCGTCTGGTTATGATCCAAGAACAAGACTCACCTGCCGGCGGCAGCGACTCTCGGGACTTGACGGAGCCTTCAAGCTCGCCTACTACCGCGGCCGGACGCACGACGTCCAGTGACGTGGAACCATCAACGGTCTCGTCGTCGAGGCCTCTCAACTACCAGAGCATCAGTCCCGGTCCGACCGTCAAAGGGACCGAGGGAGCGCCGCCGTCACGTGGCGGTTTCTACCGCATCATGTTCCGGGATGCCCGAGTCCTTGTCGGGGTGGCAAACTCGGTCACGTTTTCCGCCATTGTAGCTGGATTCGACGCTACACTGCCCATCCACCTGCACAAGGTGTTTGGTTGGGGAAGCCTGCCGGTAGGCATGACGTTTCTTGCCTTTCAAATCCCCTCGATCCTTCTTGCGCCGTTGGTCGGGTGCCTCCGTGACCGAGTCGGTCTGCGATACCCAACCGTAGCTGGATGGGCTCTCATGGTACCCCTACTATGGCTCCTGGGTATCCCCGGACAAAGCCACTCTACTTGGGGCAACATTGGCTACGACGGCAGGGCCATGTTTATAGTCTGTATTGCTGCCATCGGCACCGCCTCGACCCTTGTCCGCGGAGCCGGTGCTCTGCAGATGACAGGTCCGTTTCCCTGTACTCCGGAGCGGCGTTTTGCGTGCTGACAGGCCCCCCGATGACAGCTGTGGTTCACGACATGCAGACAAAGAATCCGAGAGTCTTTGGCGACTACGGGGGAAGCTCTCGGGTCTTTTCAATGACAGAAATATCATTCAGCCTCGGCATGATGGTGGGACCCCTGCTCTCGGGCTTGCTCTCCGAAGCAGTCGGATACTATTACATGAACCTGACCTTGGGTGAGTTGACAACATGTCTGGCCCCTGGCCCCTGGCCCCTGGCCCCGTCGCAGCCGGCTGATTCGAGTAGGCGCGATTTGCTCGGTGGTGGCCCTCTCCTCGTTTTACCTTCTTGACCCCAGGAAACCGGCCCACAGTCTTGAGCCTTGAGCGTCCACGGAGAACAGCAGCGGCGTTGACGAGGTCGAACAAAGTCTGAGAGAATACACTGTATGCGTCGATGGGGACTATGCGGAACACCAAAAGCTCGATCCAGCACGGGATTCGCTACGAATAGTTTTTACCCCAAAGTGATAGGCAAATTAATGGACCAAGATGACCCGTGTCCAGGTTGAATGGCGGAGAGATGACGGCTTTTAGCCTCCACGTTGATACACATCGCGGAGTCGATGCTAGCAGCTTTTCTGGTAGGATGAAGACGCTCCGAGAGGGGTGCCAGACGGCAAACAGGTAGGTGCTCTGTTATCCTTGAGTCAATGCCTGTCCGAAATACTAGATGTAGATATTGTCTCTTGTTGGAATCTATTTCTCTCATCAACGGCACCGAAACGGATCAAGGAGCCGTTATCGCGGGCGGCAAGAGCAACGTCGACAAACTAGAAGCCGGTTTCATTGTACCTCTGCTCTCCCCAATGCGATAAAGACCCTCACTAGTGATTACCACCAAGGTGGTCGCGGCCGACGAGCATGGCGTCTATGGACTGCCCCCTGGCGTGGCCTTGCGTTTGAAAGTTGATCCTGAACTTGCCATGCTCTCAGCCTCTCGCACTCCAACCTCGAATCTCGTCTCGGATTAGAAATTCACCCACGGCGTCGTGCGATTCCCACGCACCGTGATCCCATCATCATGTCCAGCAGCGTTACGCAACATGCGCCCCCGACCACAGCATGACCAGCGGCTGTTGAAACCATCATCGGTGGCTACTCGCCATGGACACTGCCTGCGCGGTCAAGCTTTGCACCATCGCGATGCGTCTTACGGGCGGCTGCTTCGACAGCACTGGCTTCCGACCAAGCGCTGGACTGCGCACGCAATGGTCTCCGTTGGACTGTACCTGATCCCCATGAACCCGCACTCGAGTCATTTAGTCCTTGTAGGCGAGCAGTTTGAATCTGAGCCCGTTGTCAGGCTATATCTCCCGAGGCGGACAGCTTTCCTTCCCAGGAGTCGGGAGTCAGGAGTCAAGACCGTACGTACGGCCTGCGCCAGACAAGTACTAATCAGTTTATTGCTACCAGCGTCCCTGTTCCAAAAGCTACCACGGCCCAAGCTTGCGGTTCCAGTGCCTCCACACAAAGACGTCGCCGTCCAAGTACTACCTGCAACGTTCTAATCCAGCTCACTCTTGGTTCTTGAACTTGTGCTCTGCTCTACCTGGTGTAGAGGTTGGCCTCTGTGTATCGCAGCGTCTCGCCCTGTCTAGGCTGCGCAACAGACGAGCCACTCTTCAGCAAACCCCTGAACCTCAGAAGACGTCTCGTAGAGCTGAAGACTGGCGCGCCCCGTCCAACACGCCGGGCAGAGATAGGGACCTACCACGGACTATCGTTTGCGCTTGCCCAGTACCGCCCGTGCCTATTCGCCTCCACCCAGTCCCGGATGTCTTGATATACCGCACGAGTATCCAAGTCGTCTCGGAACGCGTCGTCCTCGGATCCGTATATGACGCCGTCAATGCCGGCACTGCCAAACAAAAAGTCCACCGCACTCCTCTTGGCCCCGGCGTGCAGCGTCCAGGCAAAGACTCGCCCAAACTCGCCCGACTCGACGGCCTGGCGAAGCACCGTGCAGGTATAGTGCTCGTCCTCGTAGCAGTTTCCAAACTTCCACGTCACCGAGGAGCTGCCGTACGACAGGACCCGTCGCGACACGTCTGTGATGCTGCTGTTCCGAAACCGCTCCCGGAGCTGTCGCCCATCCCCGTCCAAGTTTACCGCTTCGTTCCCGTCGACATGGCGCGAGATGAAGCCGTACCCGACACCCTCGGCCGTGTCCCCGGCGAAACCGTACAGCACACGAACGCCGGCCGGCTCCAGGATCTGGCGTGCGTGCTCCTGCAGCGCGGCAACGGAGCAGTTCTGCCACGCGTCATCCTGCGGATCGCACCAGTCCGGGTCTTTAATGTCCAGCCAGACAAAGGCAACGTCGCGTCCCGTCTGGCGATGCCCAGCCACGGCTCGGAAGAGCACCTCGACGGGGTCGCCTACTCTTTCCCAGACCCCGTCGTGGTCGCCGAACCAGCCGTCCTTCCACGCCGTCACGTCGACCTCCAGTGCGTTTGCTCCCTGCCGCAGTGCCTGGCTGATTTGCCGCCTCGTGAGCACACGGTGAGCAATGGCGTAGACCGGTCGGTGGGATCCGGTCACGTTGGTCCCCGGCGCGTCGGGTTGCAGAGAAAACTCTACCACGGCAACGAGATATAGCAGAGTAGCCGCGCACAGAAGCGTGAGTACGACGGCGAGGACGAGCGGATATCGCAACTTGGCCCGCGGCTTCATTGCACACACAACGCAACTCGACCCTTTGACGACGAGAATACTCGGTGCGTCCATCTGCGCCAAGAGGTGAGAAAAGCCAGCCGCAGCCCAACATGGTACATGTCTTCTCCTCGCGTAATGGCGAGTTTTGCCCACCGTACGAGTGTGCGTAGTCGCGGCCAGCTCGACAGGCCATTCCTCCCATCCTTTCCCGACGGGCACGATTTAGACTTCAATACCCGCCCGGCCAGGGTGCCGCGTCGCCAATGATTTTCGCTGCCCATCGTCGATCGGCGTTCACCACGAGTCGAGATTGAACAAATTGTCATCAGGCGAGAACCACGGAAACACTGGCGCCACGAAGCCGCGCCGTGTTGCAGGCTGGCGTTGCGGCTCGCTTGGCCATTTTCAGCCTCTTTACGTGGTTGTCGACCATCCTCAACAAGGTATAAAAGGACTCAAAACAAGAGAAAAAAAAGGAGAAAAAAAAAAGAGAAAAAAAAAATAAAGAAAACTAGTCCGTACGTCACCCCGACTTTAGTTTCTCCCCTTTCTCCGCCTCGGTCAAGAACTTATGTCCGCCCGCCGACAGCGGGAGCTCGAGCGTGGACATGACCGCCGCGTGGTCCGAAGTCCACTCGTTGTCGCGATGATACGGCTCGCGCTTGGGCTTGCCGACTACGATGGTCTGCGAATTGACCGTCTTCATATGCCGATGGTAGATGTAATCGATTCGATCGTGAGGCTCCAGCCTGTCCCCGTGCCTCCAGTGGGTGGGCGACCATGTGTTGCCGGGAAATTTGGCGGGATGGAGATGCGCCTGGCGGTACGAGTCCTTCCACGTGTCCCCGTAGAAGATCTCCTGCGTGTTTCGCATCGAGATGGACCAGGGAAATTTCGACTTGGCCATGAAATAGCCCTGCTTGTGGATACAGTGTAGTCTCCTCCCCCTCTTGCCCCAGTCGCGGTGAGAGGGCTGGTTGAAGCTGCCCGCCAGAATGTGAGGGATCTTCAGCGTCTCCCTGAGCTTGAACCTGTACTTGCGGAGCCTGAGCTGGAACTCCATGATGCCTTGGGTGCGGCGAGACATTTCCTCCCGCATGCGGACATAGGCGGTGCTGGAATTCGTGTAGCACACTTCGTACGGTCCGTAGGGGTACGGGTTGAAGTGAAGATTCGTCACGATGACCTGGCCGCTGTCTCCTTCGACGGCGATCCGGACCATGACGCCCGTCTCCAGGTCGCGGTATGCATGGACAATGGGGTATCGGGAAAGGGTGGCGACGTCCCTGCCCTGGCGGGCGTTCCAGCCCAGCGCTTTGGCAAGCCGAAGGCCGTCTTGGAAGTAGCACTCTTGCAGACAGACGATGTCGGCGTCCAGCTCGGCCAGAAACTTGACCTGCTTGCGGTGGTAGTCATTGACGTTCCTGCCGCCGTCCCAGAGGTTGAAGGTGAGCACCTTGATCTTGTCCGTATTGGACTTGTCTTTTTTGCCTTTTCGGCGACGCACTACGGGAGGAATGGGGACGTAGACGGGCAGCGCCGCCGTGCTGTTGTCAGAACCGTGGGCCATGACGATGAAGCTGCTCGATACATCGGCCAGGGGCATGCCGAATAACGTGCCGTTCTTGGCGACGTATACCCAGTCGGCATTGTGGCGGTGGACGATGGAGAATCTCGTCTTGTGATCCTTGACGCCCATGAGAAGCCCGCTTATGTCGGCTCTGAAGTCCTGGTACGGATACACCTTGTGGGTGGTGAAGTTTGAAGGGATCCATTGCAGAGGTCCGGCACCTGGAACATACACATGGACTGGCCTGGCCAACCAGTTGTAGCTTTCGTAGGCCAAAAAGTACGCCTTGTATCGGCCAGGCTCCAAGTGGGAAACATTCACATGGATAGATCCTTGACTCGCGTTTACCCAGGTCCACGCCAGTTGATCTACGACGAGCTTCTGGTGGTCAGGGCCGCCGTAGTAATCTCTCCAGATGCCGATCCAGTTTCTGGGGTGAGGGTACGCAGTTGAGAAGTTGAAGGTGAGGGCAGGACCATCCACCGGGACGAGATAATTTGGTTTTGTCGGCCCGTAGGTCTCAAGGACCAAGGCGTTGCCGGTCGAAGTTGACGTTGCGTTCGCGGTAGCGTCTGTACTCGCAGTTGTGTTTGTCTTTGCGCTTGCCTTGACGTTCGCCGTTGCTTTGTCTGTATTTGCACTCGAGGTTGCATTTGCGGTTGTGTTTGCCACCGCACTCCTGTCCAAAGTCGCGGCCGCTGCAATGGCGACGAGTGCCGCAGCGACAGTCGAGAAACGAGATACAATATGCATCCCCAATGGTCTCTTTCGATCCAGGCCAATTCTTTCGAGTCCCAACCATGGCCAGAACCACCCCTCGCGGTACGGACACGGGTTCCTTTATACAATCGGACAGACTTGTTGCATGACTTGCCCGATGGTAGCAAAGGTTGGTCTTGGCCCACGTAATGCACGACATGAAGAGGTCAAGCACCGTGTAGCTTGTAGACGGCGCCTTGACGTGACGTAATGCTGAAACATGACCAAATATTCCACGGTGCCGAGTCGCCTAGCCGCTACCACTACCTCGTCAAGACAAGTTGACGTTTCTCAGTCTTGATCCAGCCGAGAGAAAGCCATCGCGTTGCTCCGGGGCTTATTGGTCTTGCAAGCGCTGTCCATTGCATCAAACATGATAGCACCACTCGATATCTAAACCGAAATGGATGAGATGCACGAAACGACACAGCACTTGAACCTCGCAGACGACAGATGCCAAGACATAGCTTCATCTGTGCTTCTGCTATGCCATCTGAGGAATGGGCCCAGAGTCGCCGAGCCTTTTGATGCATTCGCTTCATCAAGACGCTTTTTAGCCGTGACACATCAATGTCACCACACCCTTTTATCTCCGTCCTACTTGACGCAGAACAGCTAGTGGCAAAGTCCAGAAACAGAGAGAAACAAAAAAAATCAAAAAATCAGCGAAGCAGGACTTGGATCTGGCGGCAGTTGAGGTCATGTGTCCGAGATTGACCATGCCACTTCGAAACAGGGTGCTTGCGAGTCAGTCCGTCCTGGCAAGCCCATAACACCGCGGCAAAAGTTCCGAATAATAGGTGCAGTGCATATATCATACCCCATGGGGATGATATCAGAGTTTTTTTATGGATTTTTCCACGGCAAAATGGCCAGCTGGCGTCTCTGCACGTCATGGGTCCTTTTCTGCCGGCACCAGACGCCGGCACAATAAGCTCTGGAGTGAAAATGTCATGATTGCGTCTGCCACGGGCAAATAAAAAGAGGGCGCTCAAAATAACAGTGTCACGCGCCGGGACGTGGGCGTCAATGTGTTGTGGAGCACCTTGATGCCATCGGAGTTGGGGAGTTGAAAACAAATCTGACAAAACGCCTGTCCAGGGTTGGCTCCGAGGTGGTATGATGTCGACTGCTTGTCTTGTCATTTCATCCCTGGCACCGTCCGGCGTCCATACGGAGATACATGTAGATGGCCAAACTGTTTGCAACATTCTGTCCTGCCAGTAGCTGGATGGCGAAGTCAACGCGACCGAGAAGCAAGCCGGGGAGCCCAGCATTGAGGAGTATCCAGCCAAAGACATCCCCTTGGTTGGTGGCAGATCGTGCTGCTATCGTGAACTCTGTTCTTGTGTTTCGACGCTACCAGCAGGTCACCTGGCCGAAAATGAAGGGAATTGCTACACGGGCATGACACTTTGGCTACACGGGCATGACTCTTACACGGGCATGACTTTTACCACTTCTGATTGGTCGCATACTTTCTTGGCCCCACAGATACTTCCTCGGAAAGGCGGTGTAGCCAACTTCACTAACAAGCTCCTACATCACCATGAATTGCAGTCACTTATCGTTGTGGGCGCGATTGGTCTTCTGCTATCTTGCAAGCCTGCATTTCGGATTAAACTACCGTCCTTGTACTGTTAGCCAGTAACTGTCAAATACTGGCAAAAGACGTGATGTGGTCTACTTAATTTATTGCCTCACAACGATACAATCTGGATCTTCGTCATCACTCTTAGCCAGTTCCCATTGACTCCTTGTCCTGCGAATGTTTCGTTGCGTCCTCCGTCCACTGTACCGCACGCCTGTCGTATTCCCAGCATTTAGGACTTTAGAAGGTCTACCTGGCCCTTGCTGGGCTGAGATGCCAATTTGGCCACCAGTTTGTGTGATGGTTTCTCGAGTAGCTTTATGCACTCTCCTAGCAAGAGTTGGCTTATTGAGACTTCCTGGCGGTCGACCTCGTCGCCCACTTGGTTGATTATCAGATCGGCTACTTGATGTAATAGCTAGGCTTTCTGGGATAACCTGCGCTGTATTCTTTGGCCTTCCACGTAGTGCAGTGGCAACTTTCGGGTCAAGAATTCGTCGGTATGGATCTTGAGATGCCGATTCCCGTAGTCGCCAGCGTGGGTGGACCTCCCATTTAGTGAAACGTGTGTCAGAATCTAGCTTTGCGTAGACTTTATGATAGCATGGGATTCCCAGCTCAATAGAGACCGTACAGTCGTCGTCGCAAAGTCCAATAGAGTCGGGGAAGGGATTCTTCCCCGTCGGCAGAAATTTGCGAGCAATACAGTATTGCTTGTTGATTAACCCAAGTCCTTTCGATGACATGGTTGTTCGTAGTTCACCAAGATAGTTTCCCATCGAACCTAGGTATTGTGGAGCAGTCAGGACATCATCCTGTCCACAGGCATCCTTAAAGGCACGTTCTTGGTCATGTATCATATCCTGCATTGCCTCGACGAGTCGGTAGAGGTGGCTCATGCCATTTAATAGATAGCTTTTGATATTATTGTTGCTTGCTTCTGTGCCGGACGTAACTCGGATTCCGAAGTTACGATAACGACGGATAAAGCAACGTGCCCATTGAGCACTAACAGGCATATAAGTCGAGTAGAGGTATTGTAAGATCGCTCGTTGGTCGTCGAACTCTTTACAAAGATCTCTCCATGCCTGCTCAAACGCTTCCTCAGTCTCGGCATAGAGAACCTTTTTCCACATTAAAACAACGCCTTGGTAAGTATGAGGAATCTTATCACTACTCGACCGATCTTCGATCAGATGCTTATCTGTAGTGCTCAACCCGCCATCCGCCTGTGAGGGAATGTCTTCACTGTCACTAGCGCTAGGGCTAGTAGTACTGTCCTCACGTTGGCCCGTCCACCTAGTCTTCGATTTAAGCAAAACGTTTGAAAGGATATGATGAATACAAAGCTGTTGCTGTGCATTTGGAAACTGATCATTAACGGCAGCTTTCATAGCCTTGTCGAAGTCTGTGATGATGACATCTGGTTCCCTGAGTGAGTGTTTTGTAATGAGCTTGCGAACACTCTCTGCAAGGAATTGGAACCCCTCCCTCCTCTCGTTATCTATTAAGCCAAATGCAGCATTGAACACAGTTCCAAGACAGGTTTGGCCAGTAGCCTGGAATAAAGGAAGCTTGAAGCGATTAGTGTTATATGTGTTATCAAAGCTAATAACCTCGGGGAAGCGCTTCCACATCTGTAGACAGTACGGAAAGGTCCAGACAAGACCAAGCAGTCTATCTGGATCATCATCGGCCCATTTCGCGATGTATGGGATCTTCTTCTCATCAAAGAGTTTGATCAATGCCGCAGTAGGTGTATAGCCATTTAGCTTCTCTCGGTTAATGAACGAACGGGCATTATAGATATCCTTCCGCAGGAGTGTTGTATCGGGGAATTGCTCCTCAACCATAGCAGCTACATCACTGGCTCGAATACCCGCGCGACGGCTTGCTGACTCGATGGTTGCTTTAACTGGTGTAGTAAGGCGGCGGTGGGAAACATGCGCAGATGGCGTAATACTCCGTTCATGGTTATGCTGGTGATGTTTCGGGTCTCTATGTTGTCGAAGAAGCCACTTGCCTTCCTCTAGGGCTTCAGCAATTATCATCCATTTGCAATCACACTTCCGAGACCTTCGGGTTCGAAGACCAGAACCCCCCGAGGCCCGAGATTGTCCAAACCGGTCGCATTGAATGGAGTACCTAATCAACCGTCCCTTATAGGAATATTTATTCCGCCGAATAATACCAAATCCGTTCTCCTTTGCAAATGCGTTGGTTGTTTTAAAAAGAACTTCGGCCGAGGGCGCTGGGTCGCCAGGGATTATTGGGTTCGGAATTGGCTCCGGGGCGGGAGATAGAGACTGTCGCATAGGCGAGGAACTAATATTTTCGGGCGTCGGTGATATTCGAGGAGGTTGTGTGGGTGACCTACGAGGTGGAGAGTACGGTGGAGGAGAGTCATATGCTTCGAAACTTAATGGTGACCATCCCCATCTCTCTCGCCAAGCTTGTACACGTTCGTATGATCGAGCAAGGTCTACAGTTAGCCTTCGACCTTCGCCGGTAACCTCTCGTACTATGCGCATTGCGGACTCGAACTCGGCTCTTGTCCTTGTTGGGAGATGCTGGGCGGATGGGGGTGATTCGGGAGGTTCAGAGGCGAATGGATCAAATTCTGGGCCTGGTATAAGCGCTCTGACTCGCTGGCTCCATCTTTTTCCACGGAAGAAGTCATTTTGAAGATATATCTCATAGTCAGATCGAAGGCCCCATGCAGGCTCATGGCGGCCCTGTGAACCATGGGGGTGTGGGAGACTTGAAAGTGTTTGCGGGAAAGAGGCGAACAGGTTATCGAGTGCATTTTCGTCCCCGAGGCCGTAGAACTGACCGATACTCGTAGCAGAGCTACTCGCGGATTGTGGTCGGTCTTCAACTGTGGAAGGACTAGATCTGCGTCGCCGACTGGATTTGTGTCGCTTTCCTCTTTGTGATTGATCACTGGGACTAGGGCTCCGCGACCTGCGAGGAGGTGTGCGAGGCAAAGACATTGACGTCTTGAGAAGAGAACAAGATTGTAGTGAAAGAATTGGTCGCTATCTCTACAGCATAGGGTGCCGTATTATGGTTTATTAAAAGCTACGAAAATGAAGAAAGCAAGCTCGAGGGGGTCGCCCCGACTGCGCGACCACTGGGTTGCTGCGTAGTAGCTTAGCCGAAATGAAGTAATTTACACAGAAGCAAGGTTAAAATGGCCCAGGTACTTGCGGCTGAGGTGGCAGAATCCAGCGTCGTTAACAGAGACAATGCGACCAATCAGAAGTGGTAAAAGTCATGCCCGTGTAAGAGTCATGCCCGTGTAGCCAAAGTGTCATGCCCGTGTAGCAATTCCCGCCGGAAAATATATTCCAATACATCCCTTGCCCTTGATAACCCTGCGCCAATCACCTTCGCCATCATATCTGGATATTGGCACTGTTCTCCTGCGATCCATCGAAATTTCCCACCATCTCCATATATGTCCTCCCAACGGTTGCAAATTCGATATGGCAATCCACATTCCCAACATCCACAATACCTTTCGAATGATCCCTTTCGGCCCATCCATTCTTGTATTTGCTTCACACCTCTCTCAATTCCCTCGAAAACCCCCTTGCTTCACACCTCTCTCAATTCCCTCGAAAACCCCCTTGTCGTTTGCTTCTAACGGGCATGACCCTTCATGGTCGTCCTCGCCGCTGGTCATTCGGCAATATATACAACCCTCGCTCCAACTGGCCAACTGCCTCTCGAATATCTCCGTCAATAATGTGTTATCTCGGATCCTCTCGCTCTCCTTCCAAATCGCAAACTCCTGGTCTCGTTCCTGCATGTATATCTCCATGCTGGTTTCTTGAACCTCTGCAACCTGCTCTTCTGGTGCCTTTTCCTCGTCGTCGCCAAACGTCCAACCCTCCCCATCCGGTGATGGTGCCCTTGGTAATGCACCACCAACTTGAATTGCTCTGTTTTCCTCTATTCGGCGCCTTTTATGCTCTCGGTCATGGTCTGTTGCATTCCTTTCCTCGTCTGTGGCCTCATTGGTTATGCTTTCCGGACCGATAATATGCCGGATTGCCATAACGCTGCTTTCTTGTACGTGCCCGCCTCGAATACATACGTCGCACATCTCTTCGTCGTCCTGGCATCCACCCTCTCGTATGCGTCCATCCATTGCCTTGTCCAACACAAATCGTCGGCACCGTGTCCCTCGTATATATTCCACCATCTCTTCATCTCGAACGCTCTGGGCTTCTTGTGTAAACCCTTGCTGCCCCTTCATTGCCTTGCAAATTATAATCGATGTTCCCTGCCTGCCATCCCGACCCAACCGTCCACTTTCCTGTGCGAATGCCCGGACCTGGTACGGTAAACCTACATGGATCACGAACCGTACATCTGACACGTTGATCCCTAAACCCAATGCATTGGTCGCCACGATCAACCGCTTGGTCGTCATCCACGACTGCATCCGCCGCCGCTTTTCCTCTCGACTTCCTGCCTTGCTATAATATGCATCCACGCCCAATACTTTGGCCAACTCTTTGGTCCGTGGAACGGTGCTGGCATATATAATTACACGCCCTTCTTTATTCTCTTTAATCCAATCTCGTGCCATCTCCATCGCCTTCTCGTCTTCTGCCTCTTGTTGTGCGCTGTATTTATCGCTGGCATTCTTCTCGCCCTCCACAAACACTACCCTGTATCGGATGTTGCGCCGTGTTGTTTGGCCCCGGAACATTACCACACTCTTTGCATTAATATGCGCCCGTGTGTAAAACTCCTTTTCCTCTGTCGGTCGCAATGTGGCCGTCAAAAATACCCGCTGCACACCCCATAATGCGATTTCTCGCCCAACATCACGTAACGCTGGCCGGAATGTGTCGGATCCATCCAATATTGTATGGCATTCGTCGACCACAACCCGGTCAATGGCGAACTGATTCTGCAATCGCTGAATGAAATGCTGGAATGCGGCCGTAAACACGGCTTCGGTAATAACCAATATAATTCGGCTTCCTTGGTGCACGCCTGTCTTGCTGTTCCATATGCTGGCCTCAATGCCGTGCTTTATGCACTCGCCATGAATGTCTTCCTGCAACGCAACCAACGGCACAATTACGATCGTCCGGCCCTGCTGCGAACAATACGCCGGCAACATGAATGACATGCTTTTCCCGCCCCCCGTGGGCGTGATCTGCACTACCGGACTCTCCCCTCGTACAATGGCGCCAACAACTTTCCTCTGTCCCGGCCGGAATGTCGCTGCTTTGCCTTTGATGCATTCTAACATGGCTGATATATCAACCTGTCGCAATGCCTCCAATCTTCTTAACCGCACACTCTGTCGGCTGCTCTCAAACTTGTTTCGCTGCCTTCGCTGCTGTGTGGCGGCTGTGACCTCGCCCTGCACACCGTCTCGGCTGGTGCCTTCCTGCCCGAAATCGAAAAATTGATGCCATTCCCGGCTCACCTCACGGAATTTTTCTCGCATGATTGCCGTGCCGCCTAATCCTTGCTGCATCTCGCGCGCGTATATCATGCCTGCCACATGGGATGTGTGTGTGGCCTGCAAATCCCGCGCATCACTCACATCGTCAATACCATCTTCGTCCTCCCCATTCTCGCCACTATACGACGGGTCGTGTTTGGTGCCCAAATATCGGTTGGATATGGCAATGGCGATCTGTCGCCAACTGCTCGTGCTTAACTTGCAACCCAACAACCGCTCGCTGTGTTGCTGGATAATACGCCGAACACGGTCGGATGACCATTTTGCCTCGCGGAACGGCTGCATTGTTGGCTCCGTCGGTCGCTCTGGGTCTTGGATATCTTGCTGGCTGCTGAAACGCATGTCTTGATCCACTGCCTGGTCAATTGCATTGCGTGATGTGATCTCGTCGGCCCATATATATGCGCTGCGGAACGTTGACCTCTTGATAATGCCCTGCACGTTCTGCCAAAACGGCAAAACCAACCATACATACCACACCAATAACTCGCCCACCTCGGGCGGCATGAATCGATGGATGATCTTGACCTGGTCTGACTGCTGGAAATTCTTGTGATATGCCGTGACGAAACACATCTGCCCATGGCTGACAAATATATTTCGTGCCCCTGCGTTGGCTGTGTTCTCCATCCGTACCGTCAATATCTCCGTGGCGCGCGCCGGCTGGCCGGATACCATGTGCATTAATATCAATAACTTCTCGCGGAATCGATCCAATAACCGCCCATATTCTCTGGCTGTTTTTTCTCTGTATGGATGCCTCGCTGGTTGGCTGGTTTGTTGGTTGTCGGCGTCTGGCCTGTGCAACCATGCCTTCCGCCGCTGTTTGCACTGAACCAACTGCCTTTTGATATACCCCTCCCCTTTCTCAACCCATGGCGTGTTTCGGTCGTCTTTAATAAATGTATATCCAACGGCATCGTTACTGTTGTCATCATATACATCATCCCACACAATGACTGGCAACGCATGTATACCCTCGCTGCCACACATTGTTAACTCGGCCATGATATTGCGTGCCTCTTGCAATACGGCGTGCATAAACCCGCTCAACTCGGCCATCGTAAATCGAATCCGTCGGAATATAACCTGGTCGCCGATCCAATCAATTACACCTCCGGCCGTGGTTGTGAACCGGATCTTCATTCCATACGTGCGTGTCTCTAACATCCAATCCATCGGCGATGGGGACTCGTCGGCTTCTTTTCCGGTCCGTGTCATAAATGTATGGATGTATTGTCGTGTGCGCGCGAACATGGATGTGCCGAATTGCCGGGCGTCGGCCTCGTTTATACCCTTTTCTTCCATGATCGTACGAATCTCGGCCTGCCGCTCGGTATATACATGATATAACACAACAATTCGTGCCACCTTGATGACGGCCGACAACACGGGCGTGTAATCCAACGCGTTCTGCCATCCGCCATCGTCCCGGACACCCATCACGGCCAATGTGCTGATCAATACGCTGTCGTATTGGTGGTCGCCCAATGAATGATCCAACATGGCTATGATAAACCGCAAACACATGCCACGGCACGAACCCTGGCTTTCCTTGATCTGTTTGTTGATATCCTCGCTGGTGCTGCTGCCGACGCTATCGCTGGCACTGCTCACACCCCACTCTTCGCGATCCTCTTTGGCTGCCAACGTCGCTTGGTATTCCCGTGTTGCCTGGTATTGGCGGCATGCCTTGGTAAACCCTTTCCAATATCGGGTTTGGGTGCTTGTCATGGCGTATGGCGGCCTTTCCTCTTGTGGCCGTTGTTTGGTCCGGTAAATAACCCAAATGATCTTGCACATCACGCTCTTGTACCGCGCCCACGAATCCGCCTCCATCCGTGGTTCGAACGGCCGCTTGGCCTGTACGGACACCTCGCGTCGGTTGATCTCGAACATGGCCGGCAACCCGATTCGGTATGACCGACATGTTTTGTATGCCTCGTCCAACAAATTATGGCATTGCTCGCTCATGTATTGCAATAACATCTCATCCTCGGCCGGGGCTTTGATGAATTGTTGCAATTCTTCCACTTCTAACCCTTCCAAATGCCTGGTCCAACCAACCCGCTGCAACCATGAATTGGCCTCGTTCTTTGGGTCTAATGCTTCCACGCGCCGCATCGCCTGACCGTCTGTGTATCGCTGCTCTTGTATGTTGTCCCATTCGTCTAATGCGGCTAATAATACGGCGGCTTGACTGTTGTCCTCGTTGTCATCTTCTTTGTTGGCTGTTGGTCTGTTCTCGACAATACTAAATCCAATGTCGGCTGCGCTCTTCACTTCAAACCAACTGCTGGCTGCGCGGCTGGGAAATAACTTCTGGCACCAAACTCCGCTAATCCATGGCAACTGGCGTGGTTCCTGTAATTTTGCCTTGATGTTGCCGCCTCTTTTCCAATCATTGACCCAACCATGCTCTGTCTTGCAATGCCATTGCATGTGGCCAATTTGACGGATAACATGACCACAAACCCTACATTGTAAACCGTCGGGCTTTGGCTCGTTGATGTATGGAATTGGGGCTCTACCGACTGGCAATGGATATTTCTCTAACTCTTTCTGATTTTTGATTAAACCCGGAATATTCTCGATTTCCTGGATAATACTCTTCCGTTTCGTCGCATCAATTGTCGGG
>NW_024467627.1:78802-82317 GCF_000804445.1 Metarhizium album ARSEF 1941 | reverse complement strand
ATATATATAAATATTTCTTATAGGTAATTTATATACTATAGTTATTTCTCTTGTTTTTATATATATTTTTTATAGTAAGCAGTATTTACTGCTAATATACTCTCTTAGCTATATATTAAATATAGCTAGATAAGTTATAATAAGTAGGTAATATAAATAAAAGATAGAATAATAAGTAATAAAGATAAATAAAATAAGTAAAAAAATAGATAAAGATAAATAATAAATAGATATAAATAGATATAGCTTACATAGCTAGTTTATTAAGTTGTTAAAAGCTTCTTTAGCTAAAATAAGACTTTTAATATTAAATAAGCTTAGCTGTTATTTAAAATTATAGAATTTTTGCTTTATAAGAAGTTTTATAAAGCTATTAGTAGGTATTTCTAAGGTTTTTAGGTATTTTATATTAAATTTTCCTTCTTTATAAGCCTACTTTATCTAGGCATTATATATATTAATATGCCTTAAAGCTGTTTAAACTCTAGAAAAGTCTAAGGTAACTAGCTTTATAGTTTAAAGATTATTGCAATATATAGTAGGTTTTTTAGCTTTTAATTATAAGCCTAGTTGTAATATAAGCCTTAAAAAAGCTATAGTTTCTTTTGTAATAGCTAAAATAGCTAGTAATTTAGCCTCTATAAATAAAGTTATTATAGTAGCTTATTTGGTTGCTAACTAAATAATAAAAGCTTTAAATAGCTAGATTAAAAGGCCTTAGGTAGATTTTCTAAAGCCTTTATTATTAGTATAAGTAGTATTTACTAATATAAATAGCTCTTCCATTAAATTTCTATTAATTTAAATAGCTAGGTTTTTAGTATTATATAAATACTTTATAACTTTTATAACTAATTTAATATATATTTTACTTAAGTTAAATAAGTATTCTACTAGCTTAAAGCAAGCTATAGCTATATCTAGCTTAGTCTAAATACTAGTATAGTTTATAGAGCTAATTAAGCTTTAAAATTATTATATATTATTAGCTATTACCTAGCTTATATTAAGCTTAAAGTTCTTATTAATAATAGAGTTTTGTTAAGGACTAGCCTTACAGGCAACTGCGTGTAAGCATTACTAGTATTAACTATAAACTTAAGGAGAGAAAAGAGGGAAAGAAGAAGCTCTCTGTCCCCCCTTTTCCTCCTATTATATACATATAGGTCTAATGTACATCTAAAGCGTACCCGATAAGGCACCGACACAGTGCCTTGTACCTACTGGAGCCTACAGCTCGAGTCTATTACAAGTTTTTATAGTAGGAAATATTCTTTAAATTTATTAAATTAAGGAATTTTACTGTAATTTTATTAATATAAAAGTCTTAAGATAGCTAGAGCTTTTTATTAGTTTAGTCTATATAATTTATATATTTCTATAAGCTTTTTAATAAATTATATATTTCTTTAAGCCTTTTAATAAGAGTAATAGCTTTATTATTATAATTCTTTTTAAAGATAAAAACTATATTATTAATATAAATAAATATAGTTATTTTATTATTAGTAAAAATATAGAGTTTTTCTATTAATTATAATAGCTTTATAAATATAAGAGTTTTTGAAAAGTTCTTTTGCTATAATAAAGGCAACCTTCTTAAGCTATATAAAGCTCTTTTTAGCCTTAGTACTTAATTAAGCTTTTTAAAGCTTTTAAAGTACTTTATACAAACTATTTTATTTAAAAAGCTATTTATAAAAGTATTTATAGTATTTATCTATATAGCTTCTAAGTTAAATTTAGCTAATATAGCTATAATAAGCTTAAAGCTTTTAGCAGCTAAAGTAGCTATATAAGTATCTTTTTTATTATAAAGTTATTAATCCCCTTAAGTATATAATTTAGCTTTTAGCTTAACTAAATAGCTAAATTTACTTAGCTTATACTTAAAGACTTAAGTAGTATTTAAAGCTTTAAATATAGCTAGATTTTCTTTAATAAACTTAAATATTTATTGCTGCTAATTTATACTAAATTCTTATTTAGCAGCTTTATAAAATTTCTTGCTAAATTTATAGTACTTTAAATCTAACTATTTTAGCAGTTTGAGAGGTAAATTTAATATATATAAGCTCTCTTTAGCTTCTTAGAAAAAGCTGCTTATATAAGCTTGCTTAGTTAGCTCTTTAGCTGCTAGCGCTATTTCCTAATTTAGTTTAACTATATTACTAGCTTAAGCTATATTACTAGCTTAAGCTATATTGCTAGCTTAAGCTATATTGCTAGCCTAAGCTATATTACTAGCTTTATTAGCTATATAATGCAATATAAAGCTTAGATAGCTAAATTAATTCTTAATATTAAGTAGTTAGTTTAATAATTAATCTTCTAGTTTTAGTAGCTTCTTAGATAATAGTTAATCTAGCTAAATAAGTAGTTTTTCTATAGATATTTAACTAGATAAAAGTTCTTCTAGTTAATTAAAGTGTTAAATAGGCTCTTTAAGGTATATAAAGTCTTTATATTTATTCTTATCTTTAATATAAGCTAGTAGATAAATTTCTATCTAGCTTTTCATAAGTTTAAAGCTCTCTATAAAGTAAATAAATAACTTATTAAAAGTTACATCTTTAACTCTTCTAACTTTATTACTAGAAGGTACTTAAATTTAGTATATATTTATTAAATATATAATAGACTAGCCCTATTAAGCTATAGCGGGTGCCAGCCGCAGTCATCCCGGTAGTGTGCCGGACCCCTCCGTTGAGTCAAAAGGGTACGTATTAAACAAGCTGTCTACAGCTTGCTCAATCTAGCACTATATAACGTCCTGCCCTACAAGATCGCTAGCTTCTTATTTTCGACAGAGGTTTATAATATAAATACTACTTTTTTAAAAAATTATATAATTATAAATATAATATTATATAATAAACTTTTATAATATTTATAAATTATAATAGCTAAATTAATTTCAATTAAATTATAAGGTATTTTAATAGCTTATAAGTATTTTAATTTATTTTTTAAAGTTAGAAATTTTTTACTAATAAATACTAAGAAAATATAAATATAAATAATTAATTTAATAAAATATCTAAAAATATCTAAAAATAATATTTACTTTTTTTATATAGTAAAATATATAAAAATACTTTTTTTAAAGTTTTAAAAGCTATATTATAAGTTTAGAGCCCGTCCGGCTCTAAGCTAGTAGCAGTAGCAGCAGCAGAGATCTAAGCGACACAAGAGACGTATATAACTTTGTAGATAGAACTAAGCTAAATATAGAGTTAGAGCTAGAATAGAGGCAGAGAAGGAGATATATACTAACTTGCTAGCAACTCTTTAGGACTAAGACTTAGTTATTATTTTGCTTTTAAAGGCACTAGAGGTCTTTATAGCAGTTAGCTATTAAGCAGAGAATAAGCTAGCGCTAGCTTAAACTTACTATAACTTTCTCTATATTAATAAATTAAGAAGAAGATATAATAATAGCTACTAATAATAATTAGTAATTTCTTAGAGTTAAGCTTAATATAAAGTAGATATAAAGTATATATATATAAATA
>NW_024467627.1:75885-78483 GCF_000804445.1 Metarhizium album ARSEF 1941 | reverse complement strand
AAGCCTAAGGAAGCTATTAGTACTAAAATTGCTAATAAGCTAAAAGAAGACTTTATTTTATAAGAGAAAATTAACTAATCTATTAAATATTATAAGAGAAAGATGCAAAATACACTTAAAAATACTACTAATAATAAAAAGAATAATTCTATAGAGGTAGCTTTTGCTGCTAATAATAGTATAAAAGCTATTACTTAGAAAATACCTATATTTATAACTATATCTATAAATTATATTAATAAAAATAATGCTATTTATTTACTAAAGAACTCTTTTATTCTTAATAGTAGATCTACTATATATATAGTCTACTATATATATTTGCAATAATAAGGCTTGATTTATTAAATATAAGCCTTCTATTTAACAAGATACTGCCTTTTTAGGCACTAGCTATTTAAAAATTAAAGGTTACAGCAAAATTCAGCTAAAAACCTTATACAGGCTATTTATATTGCAAAATACAGCTTATATACTAAATTTTTATATAAATATAATAAGCCTATACTTTTTATTAAAGGCAGGCTATAATTAAAACCTAGCTACTAGAAAGGTTACTAAAAATAAAGCCTATATTTTTACTATAAGCTAGATATATTATTAATTAGTTATTAAATATAATAAACCTTCTAAAAATACTATTACAGCTAGCTTTTATAACTTAAAAATACTTACAACTTTAATAATAGCCTCTGCTAAACGCTAGCATTAACGCCTAGGTTATCTAGATAAAGATGCTCTAGAACACCTTATAAAGGCAACTATAGAGACTAAAATTACAGGCTCTTCTACTATTAAATGCGAAAAATACTCTCTAGCTAAGGCAACTAGAATTATATCTAGAAGGCTTTCTATTTAAAGCCCTAGGCCTTTTTATAGGCTTTATATTAATATTTTTTAGCTTAAAAAAGCCTATAATAGTTAAAATATAGTATTATTTACTAAAGATAGCTATACTGCTATTATCTTTATTTATCTATTATATTTAATAACATAAAAAGCTATATTAAAGGCTTTAAAAGCTCTAAAAGCTCTTATAAAGACGTAATTTTAGCAGTAAATATATATTATCTATAGAGATAATTATTTAGGACTTTAACTAAATTATAGTACTTAGTTAGCTGAAACTAGCATTATAGATAAGCCTACAGCTCTTTATACCCCTACTTAAAATAGCTCTATAGAGCAGTTAGAGAGTATTATAGCTACTAAAGCTAGGGTTTTAAGGCTATCTTGAAATTTACTCTCTAAATTATAGCCTAAATTCTAGTTAGCTGCTGTCAATTTATATAATAGAACTCTAAGGCATTATATATTATCTAAAAACTCTAACGAAACTTCTAAAAATCCTAACAAAAAACCTAAAAATGCTTATTAAGCTACACCTTTTAAAAGACTATATGCCTATCTAGCTAAAAATAAGCTATATATAAGCTATACTAATAATTATTTAAAACTTAATATAGAGTATTTAAAGGCTTATAGCTGTAAGGCTTATCTGCTTACTAAGCAAGCCATATAATATAAGGTTATTAAAAACAAGCCTTAAAAACAGAACTCTACGCTAAAATAAGCTATTTAGTGGGCTATAATTTAACTAATATATACTAAATTTAAGTACCTTCTAGCAATAAAGTTAGAAGAGTTAGAAATATAACTTTTAATAAGTTATTTATTTACTTTATAGAGAGCTCTAAACTTATTAAAAGCTAGATAGAAATCTATCTGCTAGCTTATATTAAAGATAAGAATAAATATAAGGATTTTATATACCTTAAAGAGCCTATCTAATACTCTAGTTAATTAGAAGAACCTTTATCTAGTTAAATATTTATTAAAAAACTACTTATTTAGCTAGATTAACTATTATCTAAGGAGCTATAGAAACCGGAAGATTAATTATCCGACCGACTACTTAATATTACAAATTAATTCGGCTATTTAAGCTCTATATTGCATTATATAGCTAATAAAGCTAGCAATATAATTTAGGCTAGTAATACAGCTAAACTAAATTGGGAAATAGCGCTAGCAGCTAAAGCGCTGACTAAGCAGGCTTATATAAATAGTTTTTTCTAAGGGGCTAAAGAGAGCCTTTATATATTAAATTTGCCTTCTAAACTGCTAAAATAGTTAAATTTAAGGCACTATAAATTTAGCAAGAAATTTTAAAAAGCTGCTAAATAAGAATTTAGTATAAATTAGCAGCAAGAAATATTTAAGCCTATTTAAGAAAATCTTACTATATCTAAAGCTCTAAATACTACTTAGGTCTTTAAGTATAAGCTAGATAAATTTAGCTATCTAGTTAAGCTAAAAGCTAAATTATATATTAGAGGGGATTAATAACTTTATAATAAAAAGAATACCTATATAGCTACTCTAGCTGCTAAAAGCTTTAGGCTTATTATAGCTATTTTAGCTAAATTTAACTTAGAAGCTATACAGCTAGATGCTATAAACGCCTTTATAAATAGCCTTTTAAACAAAATAGTTTATATAAAGTACTCTAAAGGCTTTAAAAAGCCTAATTAAGTACTAAGGCTAAAAAGAGCCTTATATAGCTTAAGAAGGTTGCCTTTATTATAGCAAAAGAAC